>NC_042961.1:5813149-5989543 GCF_901001165.1 Salmo trutta | reverse complement strand
AAACAAATGTATGCACACAATTTGAGAGAAATGAGGTTCTTGTGAGTTATGGAAGTGGGATCTTTTTTTTCAGCTCATGAAACATGGGACCAACACTACATGTTGGGTTAATATTTTTGTTCAGTGTAGTTTGGCAGATCAAAATAGAAACGTTTATACTGATGTTGGCCGTCTAGTGAGATATGACTGTTAATTTTACCTTCATTTAACTTGGCAAGTCAGTTAAGAACAAATTCTTATTTACGATGACAGCCTAGGAACACTGGGTTAACTGCTTTGTTCAGGGGCAGAATGACAGATTTTTACCTTTTCAGCTCAGGGATTCGATCTAGCAACCTTTCGGTTACTGGCCCAACACTCTAACCACTAGGCTACCTGCCGCCCTTGTATGTTGCTTAAAGGCATTTGCAGTCTATAAGTCGTATCATGATGTAATGTGCTGAATCACACAGGGAATACATGATGAGATGTGAGCACATCAAAGCAGACTGGATCTCATATACATACCGAGATGGGAAATATATAGACTGTTGGGGAATATAAAAGAAGTGGTCTGAAATCTTCAAGAAGGGTTCAAAATCTATTTCTGTAAGTGATTCAGGTTGTACGCTGTACTTTATAGGAATCTTGGTTTATATACTTTCTTGGTTGATATACCCTCCCTCCATCTTTCTCTCCCTCTACCTCATTCTCCCTCCACCCCCCACCCCCCCATCTCTCCAGTATGATTTGATAGAACTGTTGGGTAAAGGCGTGCGGTGAAAGCCCCTGTACAGTGCTGTGGTTATCAGTATGTATGAGTGTATATTTGAATATGAACTGAAAGGACTATTACAGGGTAATTTCATGCCCCACAGGAGATCTAATGTCTTCTTCCCTCTATGGAGATTAGGTTGTCATCTCTCTTTCTCTCTCTGTCTCTCTCTTTCCCTTTCTCTAACACCTTTCTTACTCCTTTTCTCCCGATTGCTCTCTCCCCTCCTCCTCCTCACTCTCCTATTCTCTCCTATTGCTTTTCTTGTTTTTCTCCCTATCTGTCTCTCGTCCTCTCCCTCACTCTCTCTTTGCTTTTTCTCCCTCTGCTAAATTCTCCTTGTCGTCTGTCTTTACCTCTTTCACACCTTCTCTCTCTCTCTCTCTCTCTCTCTCTCTCTGTATTTAGTCTTTCTCTTCTTCCCCTCCACATCTTTTCCTTTTCAATCTCCCATCTCCATGGCCTCTCCATGGCCTCTCCATGGCCTCTCCATGGCCTCTCCATGGCCTCTCCATGGCCTCTCCATGGCCTCTCCATGGCCTCTCCATGGCATCTCCATGGCCTCTCCATGGCCTCTCCATGGCCTCTCCATGGCCTCTCCATGGCCTCTCCATGGCCTCTCCATGGCCTCTCCATGGCCTCTCCATGGCCACTCCATGGCCACTCTATGGCCATACTCTCTATGGCCTCTCTATGGCCTCTCTATGGCCTCTCCATGGCCTCTCAAATTAAATCAAACTTTATTTGATTTAATAAAATAATAATGAATAATAATAAAATAACAATAATGAGGCTATATACAGGGGGTACCGGTACCGAGTCACTGTGCGGGGGTACAGGTTAGTCGAGGTCATTTGTTCATGTAGGTAGGGGTAAAGTGACTATGCATAGATAATAAACAGTGAGTAGCAGCAGTGTAAAAACAAATGGGGGGTGTCAATGTAAATAGTCCGGGTGGCCATTTGATTAATTGCTCAGCATTCTTATGGCTTGGGGTAGAAGCTGTTAAGAAGCCTTTTGGTCCTAGACTTGGTGCTCCGGTACTGCTTGCCCTGCGGTAGCAGAGAGAAAAGTCTATGACTTGGGTGACTGAAGTCTTTGACAATTTGTATAACCGTCAGAGCCGGTGTAGTAGGATTCAATCTTAATCCTGTATTGACGCTGAAGGCGTAGCAGGATTTCTAATAAGCGTCCGGATTAGTGTCCCTCTCCTTGAAAGTGGAAGCTCTAGCCTTTAGCTCAGTGTGGATGTTGCCTGTAATCCATGGCTTCTGGTTGGGATATGTACGTACGGTTACTGTGGGGATGACGTCGTCGATGCACTTATTGATGAAGCCGAAGACTGATGTGGTGTACTCCTCAGTGCCATTGGATGAATCCCGGAACATATTCCAGTCTGTGCTAGCAAAACAGTCCTGTAGCGTAGCATCCGCGTCATCTGACCACTACTGTATTGAGCAAGTCACTGGTACTTCCTGCTTTAGTTTTTGCTTGTTAGCAGGAATCAGGAGGATATAATTATGATCAGATTTGCCAAATGCATGGCGAGGGAGAGCTTTGTATGCATCTCTGTGTGTGGAGTAAAGGTGGTCTAGAATTTATTTCCCCCTGGTTGCACATGTGACATGCTGGTAGAAATGAGGTAAAAACGGATTTAAGTTTCCCTGCATTAAAGTCCCTGACCAATAGGAGCGCCGCCTCTGGATGAGCATTTTCTTGTTTGCTTATGGCCTTATACAGCTGGTTGAGTGCGGTCTAGTGCCAGCATCGGTGTGTGGTGGTTAATAGACGGCTACGAAAAATATAGATGAGAACTCTCTCTCCATGGCCTCATCATAGACTAGTGTCCTGTCCAGGGGGTGGACTGTACATCAAGCTGCCTCACGCTACAGAAACAAGACATAGGTTTCCTATGAGCCATTCCGGCTCACACAAGCCAAGACTCCTTACTTCTACCTGGCCTGATGCTTTCCTTCCATGCTGTACTGGCCTTATAGTCCACCTGAATGTTCCCATAGGTAATAGATATGAATGACTTTACGTAATAGGCTAGCTATGGGTAAACTGAACACTTTATTGAAGCAACATCAATGCTGGCGAGCTGCAGCAATCTAAACGTATAATTATACACAAAATGGCAGTTACAAATTTCTGTATAATTATACACAATTGCACTATACATATAAATTGGTATTGCTGGTGAGCTGAGGTAATCTACAGTAAATGTATAATTATACACACAATTATAGTTACAAAGTTCTGTATAATTTCTCCACAGTTTGAGTCCCTTTGGAACCAAAGTACTGCTGGTTTTCCTTTCTACCAGGAAGTCTATAATTTATCAATTCATCTTACTGATTGTTCAGTAACATTAAATTAGAATTTAATCAGCCCCTGTTCAGACGGGACAATAGCGTTGTAAATATTGTCGCTTGAAATATGAATGTTTGACCGCGTGAAATAATTCATGAGACCATATCAGAAATGTGCTTTACAAATTAAATATGATTATTACGGTTATTATTGTATGAACATGGAGGCCAATTTACTCTCGTGTGTAATATGAGTCAGATTGTAATCAAAACTATTAATTAGGGAATAATTTCTCACTCTCCTCATTGACAACAATACAGACAAATCATGATCGAGTCTGCTTAACTGACTTTGGGCACATTACAGGAAGTAATCATATGTTGCGTTTCTTGGTTTTCAAATCTCTCTAGTTATGATGAATGAGGTGTCAGGTAAACATAATGGCAGTATAATCCTGTCAGTCACAGAGACCTAGCAGTATACTGGAAAGCTATAATTAGCACAGTAAACAGCATGTCAACAGTAATCTCATGTTATGGTGCTACCTGCCTCTGAGTTATCAAACTCATTAGTGAATGGACCTGCACTCTAATCAGCCTAATATCACAGTCTGCATAGCATTTGATTGATGCCTACACACCCATGGACATGCAGCTGGACACACACACACACACACACACACACACACACATACTGTACACACAACAGAACATAAATGAATATGTAAATATGTTATTTGCAATTAACACGAGGACATAGAGAGTAATAACCATAGTGATACAGTAGAATAATGTTCTGTGTTATTCTAAGGGAATAACCATTCCACTTTTGTACTGCAAATTCTAATGTAGTTATGCTGCACACTTAGTTTGTGTTTTTAAATTGCATTATTAAGTAATGTACAAGGTCAAGCTTGCTTTACACAGTTATCAGTATAATAATCTCAGCGCTGAGACTGAGGTGATTACTAAATCAGATTTGTCCTACTGCTGTCCCTCAGCAGCCGGTGCTGTGTCGTCCCTGCAGAGATAGACAATCTCAAGGGATGCTGGTGTTACGCAGTCCTGCTGAGTAGAAGTTAGCGACCGTTAACCTTTTCAAATAGTGCTATTGCCAATAGAGGTGGAGAGTCATGTTGCTAGTACTGTCTGTTGTCAGTACTGCCCAGAGAGCAAGGACTGTAGTAGTATTTATTGGCTCCCTGTGAGTCTCCTGAGACATGGGACATTTTCTCTGACTGAGTGTGCTGGTGTGCGTGCGTGTGTGCTGGTGCGTGTGTGCTGGTGCGTGTGTGTGCGTGCGTGCATGTGTGTGTGTGCGTGTGTGTGTGTGTGTGTGTGTGTGTGTGTGTGTGTGTGTGTGTGTGTGTGTGTGTGTGTGTGTGTGTGTGTGTGTGTGTGTGTGCAGGCGCGCAACCCGCGTTGAAGGTAAGCATGGCGGATGTGTTGTTATCTACCCTTACCACCTGGGGGCGGCCCGTCAGGAAGTCCAGGATCCAGTTGCAGAGGGAGGTGTTTAGTCCCAGGGTCCTTAGCTTAGTGATGAGCTTTGTGGGCACTATGGTGTTGACCGCTGAGCTGTAGTCAGTGAACAGCATTCTCACATAGGTGTTCCTTTTGTCCAGGTGGGAAAGGGCAGTGTTGAGCGCAATTGAGATTGCGTCATCTGTGGATCTGTTGGGGCGGTATACAAATTGGAGTGGGTCTAGGGTTTCTGGGATAATGTTGTTGATGCGAGCCATGACCAGCCTTTCAAAGCACTTCATGGCTACAGACGTGAGTGCTACGGGTCGGTAGTTATTTAGGCAGGTTACCTAAGTGTTGTGTTCTTGGGCACAGGGACTATGGTGGTCTGTTTGAAACAGGTTGGTATTACAGACTCAGACAGGGAGAGCTTGAAAATGTCAGTGAAGACACTTGCCAGTTGGTCAGTGCATGCCTGGAGTACACGTCCTGGTAATCCGTCTGGCCCTGCGGCCTTGTGAATGTTGACCTGTTTAAAGGTCTTACATCAGCTACGGAGAGCGTGATAACACAGTCGTCCAGAACAGCTGATGCTATCATGTATGCTTCAGTATTATTTGCCTCGAAACGATCATAGATGTAGTTTAGCTCGTGTCACTGGGCAGCTCATGTCTGTGCTTCCCTTATAGTCTAATAGTTTGCAAGCCTTGCCACATCCGACGAGCATCGGAGCCGGTGTAGTACGATTCGATCTTAGTCCTGTATTTACGCTTTGCCTGTTTGATGGTTTGTCGGAGGGCATAGCGGGATTTCTTATAAGCTTCCGGGTTAGAGTCCCACTCCTTGAAAGCGGCAGCTCTACCCTTTAGCTCTGTGCGGATGTTGCCTGTAATCCATGGCTTCAGGTTGAGGTATGTAGATATGGTCACTGTAGAGACGACGTCATTGATGCACTTATTGCTGAAACCAATGACTGATGTGGTGTACTCCTCAATGCCATCGGAGGAATCCAAAGGAAAAATTTCCGGTCTGTGCTAGCAAAACAGCCCTGTAGCTTAGCATCTGCTTCATCTGACCATGTTTCTTATTGACCGAGGCACTAGTGCTTCCTGCTTTAGTTTTTGTTTATAAGCAGGAATCAGGAGGATAGAATTATGGTCAGATTTGTCAAATGGAGGGAGAGCTTTGTACGCGTCTCTGTGTGTGGAGTAAAGGTGGTCGAGAGTTTTCCTTAGATTTCGTGCACCAGCTGTTGTTTACCAATATACATAGACCGCCACCCCTTGTCTTACCAGAGGCCGCTGTTCTATCCTGCCAAAAAATCATAAAACCCACCAGCTGTATGTTATTGATGTCGTCGTTCAGCCACGACTCGGATATTACGGTTTTTAATGTCCCGTTGGTAGGATATGCGTGATTGTAGTTTGTCCATTTTATTATCGATTGATTGTACGTTGGCTAATAGGACCGATGGTAAAGGTAGATTATCCACTCCGTCTCATTCTCCTGCGAATGACGGGGATGAGGGCCTTGTCAGGCGTCTGACGTAAATCCTTCCCGTCCGACTCATTGAAGAGAAAGTATTCCTCCAGTACGGGGTGAGTAATCACTGTTCTGTTATCTAGAAGCTCTTTTCGGTCATAAGACACAGTGGCAGAAACAATATGTACAAAATAACTTACAAATAACATGAAAAAACATACACAATAGCACAATTGGTTAAGGGATCGTAAAACGGCGGCCATCTCCTTCAGCACCATTCTTCCTAATTGTCATGTAATAAATAATTGCCATGTCATGTTGAAGGTGTGTTGTGTAAAGCTTTCGCCACAAAGGTTGGTGACATGGAGGTACTCAACTCTGATTGGCTATTGTGTTGTTTTTTGTTTCTTGCTCCACCCGCCCCCATTGGTTGGTTTAATGTTGTGACAAAGCCTGCAGTTCCTTCACCTTCTGTTCTGTGTCCTCAGTCATGAGTTAGTCTGGCATCATGTCAGACAGAGAATCTGGTATTCACCATCAACTAATCATCAACTTGATACAATAATATGATACCAGTATACAAAAATCATTTCATTCTATACTTATACGATACAACAGACAGACTGTTATACTGTTATATTCTATTGCCAAAATGTTATTTCAGCCTCTCAGCCCCTCTAAATATTGGGAGTATGAGCATGTTTTCTCAGACTCAGATCTCTCATCATGTCTAAAGAATATCAGTGTGTAGCCCTTTTCTCCCCTTCTCTCCTATTTCTCCCCTTCTCCCTTTCTCTCCTCTATCTCGTCTTCTCTCCTATTTCTCCCCTTCTCCCCTTTATCTCGTCTTCTCTCCTCTCCACTTTCTCCCCTTCTCTCTCTTTCTCCCCTTCTCTCTCTTTCTCCCCTTCTCTCTCTTGCTCCCCTTCTCTCTCTTCTCTCCCCTTCTCACCTCTTTCTCCCCTTTCTCCCTTTCTCCCCTTCTCTCCCCCCTCTCTCCCCCCTCTCTCCCCTTCTCTCCCCCCTCTCTCCCCTTCTCTCCTCTCTCTCCCCTTCTCTCCCCCCTCTCTCCCTTCTCCTCTTTCTCCTCTTCTCTCCTCTTCTCTCCTCTTCTCTCCTCTTCTCTCCTCTTCTCTCCTCTGTCTCTCCTCTTCTCTCCTCTGTCTCTCCCCTTCTCTCCTCTTTCTCTCCCCTTCTCTCTCCTCTCTCTCCTCTTCTCTCCTCTTATACCTCTCTCCTCTCTCTCCCCTTCTCTCCTCTCTCTCCCCTTCTCTCCTCTTTCTCTCCTCTTTCTCTCCTCTTTCTCTCCTCTTTCTCTCCTCTTTCTCTCCTCTTTCTCTCCTCTTTCTCTCCTCTTTCTCTCCTCTTCTCTCCTCTTTCTCTCCTCTTTCTCTCCTCTCTCTCCTCCTCCCTCCCTCCCTCCTTCTCTTCCTCTAATATAATCTATCTAACATTATTACAGTTCTACTCTGTATGGTGCTAAATCAATTGGATCCATGTATAAACAGTAACACTAATATAATTGACACCCAGTGGGGCTGTGGATTTCACAGAACAATAGATCTTGATTTACCCTTGAATCCAGCTGTGAGGATGACTTTAATAAATGAACCTCTGTCAGCTGTGAGGATGACTTTAATAAATGAACCTCTGTCAGCTGTGAGGATGACTTTAATAAATGAACCTCTGTCAGCTGTGAGGATGACTTTAATAAATGAACCTCTGTCAGCTGTGAGGATGACTTTAATAAATGAACCTCTGTCAGCTGTGAGGATGACTTTAATAAATGAACCTCTGTCAGCTGTGAGGATGACTTTAATAAATGAACCTCTGTCAGCTGTGAGGATGACTTTAATAAATGAACCTCTGTCAGCTGTGAGGATGACTTTAATAAATTAACCTCTGTCAGCTGTGAGGATGACTTTAATAAATGAACCTCTGTCAGCTGTGAGGATGACTTTAATAAATGAACCTCTGTCAGCTGTGAGGATGACTTTAATAAATGAACCTCTGTCAGCTGTGAGGATGACTTTAATAAATGAACCTCTGTCAGCTGTGAGGATGACTTTAATAAATTAACCTCTGTCAGCTGTGAGGATGACTTTAATAAATGAACCTCTGTCAGCTGTGAGGATGACTTTAATAAATGAACCTCTGTCAGCTGTGAGGATGACTTTAATAAATTAACCTCTGTCAGCTGTGAGGATGACTTTAATAAATGAACCTCTGTCAGCTGTGAGGATGACTTTAATAAATGAACCTCTGTCAGCTGTGAGGATGACTTTAATAAATTAACCTCTGTCAGCTGTGAGGATGACTTTAATAAATGAACCTCTGTCAGCTGTGAGGATGACTTTAATAAATTAACCTCTGTCAGCTGTGAGGATGACTTTAATAAATTAACCTCTGTCAACTGTGAGGATGACTTTAATAAATGAACCTCTGTCAGCTGTGAGGATGACTTTAATAAATTAACCTCTGTCAGCTGTGAGGATGACTCTGATAAATGAACCTCTGTCAGCTGTGAGGATGACTTTAATAAATTAACCTCTGTCAACTGTGAGGATGACTTTAATAAATGAACCTCTGTCAGCTGTGAGGATGACTTTAATAAATTAACCTCTGTCAGCTGTGAGGATGACTTTAATAAATGAACCTCTGTCAGCTGTGAGGATGACTTTAATAAATGAACCTCTGTCAGCTGTGAAGATGACTTTAATAAATGAACCTCTGTCAGCTGTGAGGATGACTTTAATAAATGAACCTCTGTCAGCTGTGAGGATGACTTTAATAAATTAACCTCTGTCAGCTGTGAGGATGACTTTAATAAATGAACCTCTGTCAGCTGTGAGGATGACTTTAATAAATGAACCTCTGTCAGCTGTGAGGATGACTTTAATAAATTAACCTCTGTCAACTGTGAGGATGACTTTAATAAATGAACCTCTGTCAGCTGTGAGGATGACTTTAATAAATTAACCTCTGTCAGCTGTGAGGATGACTCTGATAAATGAACCTCTGTCAGCTGTGAGGATGACTTTAATAAATTAACCTCTGTCAACTGTGAGGATGACTTTAATAAATTAACCTCTGTCAACTGTGAGGATGACTTTAATAAATTAACCTCTGTCAACTGTGAGGATGACTTTAATAAATTAACCTCTGTCAGCTGTGAGGATGACTTTAATAAATGAACCTCTGTCAGCTGTGAGGATGACTTTAATAAATTAACCTCTGTCAGCTGTGAGGATGACTTTAATAAATGAACCTCTGTCAGCTGTGAAGATGACTTTAATAAATGAACCTCTGTCAGCTGTGAGGATGACTTTAATAAATGAACCTCTGTCAGCTGTGAGGATGACTTTAATAAATTAACCTCTGTCAGCTGTGAGGATGACTCTGATAAATTAACCTCTGTCAGCTGTGAGGATGACTCTGATAAATTAACCTCTGTCAGCTGATAACCCCTTCACTTCCCTCTCTCCCTGATGGGGATTGGACGGCCAGTAAGATCCTCTCTGATTGGTGTAGGTTGGCGAATCTGTGTTCTCATCTGAACGGAACAAGCCTGCGTGTGTGTCAGGGGACAGGCTGAGGGAGGTTAGGGGGAGGGACTGGTTAAGCTGAGTGAGCAGTGGGAATACTTTAAATTGACTCCCACACATGAATAATGCATTAGATAGCCCCTCCCCTCATTGGGATCAGCTGGAGGAAATTGGGGTTTGGGCCAATCAGATGACGTCCCTGCCGGGTTTGCTCATTGTGTGTGTGTATAGTAACCGAGAGAGAGAGAGAGAGCGGGCAAGTCCAGACAAATAGCAGCAGCTCAGAGCCTATTGGGTAGCCTTTCTGTCGCTATCCCTCCCTCGGTCTCTCTATCGCTGCTCATTCTGTCTTTGTCTCAGGGTGTGTTATGGGAGCTGTCATTGCCAGAGAGATGGCTGGGTGACATTGCTACACCTCTACTTGTGTATTTACTAATGGTTGTTTCGTTTCCCCTGGAGAGGATTTACACAGGGGCATGTAACTCCCCCAGGTTCCTTTGTCTGTGTGTGGGGTGTCTGAGGGTGTGTGTGGCTTCAAGGATCTAGCAGCCATGAATTCCTGTTGGAAGATGAAGGTATGGCTGGCTCTTTCTCGTACTTGTTGTTTATACTGACTATCAGGTGTGTGTGTGTGTGTGTGTGTGTGTGTGTGTGTGTGTGTCTTGGGGGCCATCCTCCAGCGTACATGTGTGTATGTGTTTGTTAGCGCAGTAAGAGAAACCACCAACGTGTGAGTGAGAGACAGCAAGGCAGTAAAAGCAGTTTCCTTTCGGTGGTTGTTATAGTGAGGCCTGCTGTCTCCGTGGTGACTGGAGCTCCTCTAAAGAAGCAGCTAGATAACAGTCTCTACTGGTAATGTGTGTGTCCATCACTTCTGTCTCTGCATGGAGAGTTCACCCCCTTCTTTGTGTGTGTATGTGGGGGGGAGGTGTGTGTGTGTGTGTGTGTGTGTGTGTGTGTGTGTGTGTGTGTGTGTGTCAGGTGCATGTCAGGGGAACATCTGCTACTAACATAGTATGAAAGGATGACCCAATTTCACACCTCGCTCTCTCTCTCTTTTCCTCTCCTCTCGCTCTCTTCTCTTTCTCTCCGACAGCAGTAAACCCAAACAGCAGATCAGACACATTGATGGGCCAGACATAGCCGCGGGGCAATGTTTTGGGGGTGGGGGTGCTGACAATTGTTTGTTGACGGAGGTGGGGGGGGGGGGTTCAGTGCTCTCCTCCAAATCCACAGAGTAGCAGATCACATCATTGACTGCTGTACCAAATGACAGAGATTTGTGTCAATCCCTAAACAGGAGGGATGGAGGCAGAGGAAAGAGATTAGTAGTCACGTGTCGGACGGGAGCTTAAAGAGTGTCTGAACGCACTAATTCCTGCATGTGTTTCTCTGTTGCTCATTAAGAAAAATTCGATTTCAGTCTTGGGGATGTGATGTTTGTGCCCCATGATACGCCATAGAAACAAAGCCAGTATCACTTCTTCAAGATAGTCAGAATGAATCTAAAATAACTAAAGAAATCTGTAAATCATTTTGACGTTTTTGCAGAGGTTTTAATCACGCTAAGGTGTTCAGTGCAATATTTCTCAAGTAAAAAACTAGGATTGGATAGAGCCCTCACCGCAGCTGTGTATCCCATGTTAGTGGGCAAGTGAGCGTTGTTGAAGTTACAACCCAACCCTCAAATAAGTCATGAGAAACTCACTTACAAAACTCTGTTTTAGAGGAGACTGACTTTATGACCAATTATCCTATTTCCACGTTGTAGGCAATTTTGACAGTAGATTATGTTTCTGACTAATATTGATGCCACATAGAAAACAGCTTATCAGAAAAGTTGTTTATTTCCTTCCGTTGTGCTTTAAAATCTGTTAGGGCTGGAGTGGACAGGACAGGGAATTGAATGGGTGAGTTTTGGAGTTCTGGCTCTCCTAGATGGACTCATCCCTGTTCCTGGTTGGGAAGGAAGCATCCTGATTATACATGACACACTGTATGTCTGTCTGTTATTGTCTTCAGACATCTGTTCATGCGCGCGCACACACCCAGATGCTTTGGAGCAGTGTCTGTGCATACATGGTGGTGTCATTCAGTGTTGTTGAAATAAACAAATAACAACAGTGTTTTGTGACAATATATACCTAGTTTCCAGACTCCGTCCTGTTTCGTTAGTGTTTGACTATTAGCAGCTCTGCTCTGCTCTGCCGTGGTCTCTGCTGTTCTGACCTCTGCTTTCTGGGCGTGTGTGTGTGTGTGTGTGTGTGTGTGTGTGGTTGTTAGGGTTACATCACAGAGGAGCTGAGGGCCGAGCCAGTCAACACAGTTAATTATGGTGCACTGATTATCTGTGGCTGCATGTTCTGCTCGGCTTCCCAAATGGCAGCCTATTCCCTTTATAGTGTGCTACTTTCCCATAGGGAAACCCGTAGGAAAACCAATAGGGCTGTGGTCAAGAGGTGCACTGTAGGGAATAGGCTGCCATTTGGGGGACACTACTGGACTCATACAGAAATAAACCCTCAAGTGATTCAGAGGAAAGCAAACCAAGTTGTGCTTAATGAGGAAATGTGCCTCAAACTCCAACTGACACCTGTGTCCTTATCTGGGTCTCAAAACAAGGACTTTTCACACACTCGAATACTGATAGCTTTCTCCATTGTTTTCTCATAATCTCTCTCTCATTCTCTGTCATTATGTCTCTCTCTCTGTTTCTCCCATCTTTCTCTCTCTCTCCCTCTTTTACTTCATTCAATGAGAAAAGCCCATGCCATTGCCTCTTACTGGTCCAGACAGCCCTGTATTAGTGCTGTTAGCTCTGTTCAGACAGCCCTGTATCAGTGCTGTTAGCTCTGTTCAGACAGCCCTGTATCAGTGCTGTTAGCTCCGTTCAGGCAGCCCTGTATCAGTGCTGTTAGCTCTGTTCAGACAGCCCTGTATCAGTGCTGTTAGCTCCGTTCAGGCAGCCCTGTATCAGTGCTGTTAGCTCCGTTCAGGCAGCCCTGTATCAGTGCTGTTAGCTCTGTTCATCAGCCCTGTATCAGTGCTGTTAGCTCTGTTCAGACAGCCCTGTATCAGTGCTGTTAGCTCCGTTCAGGCAGCCCTGTATCAGTGCTGTTAGCTCTGTTCAGACAGCCCTGTATCAGTGCTGTTAGCTCTGTTCAGACAGCCCTGTATCAGTGCTGTTAGCTCCGTTCAGGCAGCCCTGTATCAGTGCTGTTAGCTCCGTTCAGGCAGCCCTGTATCAGTGCTGTTAGCTCCGTTCAGGCAGCCCTGTATCAGTGCTGTTAGCTCCGTTCAGGCAGCCCTGTATCAGTGCTGTTAGCTCCGTTCAGGCAGCCCTGTATCAGTGCTGTTAGCTCCGTTCAGGCAGCCCTGTATCAGTGCTGTTAGCTCCGTTCAGGCAGCCCTGTATCAGTGCTGTTAGCTCCGTTCAGGCAGCCCTGTATCAGTGCTGTTAGCTCCGTTCAGACAGCCCTGTATCAGTGACAGAGCAGCAGACACACTAGACTAGAACATACTAGTCTTCCATATCCTGTTCCTGTTCTGACACACTGATGTAATTAGGAGAGATGAGGAGGGAAGGGAGGCAGCTAGAGAGGGGGAGATGGGTAGGCAGGATGAGATGTAGATGAGAGATGATGTGGGAGAGGAAGAGAGGGGCAGGAGGGATCAGAGGAAGATTGAGAGGAAAAGAGGAATGAGAGGGGGGAGGAAGATGAGAGGCAGATGAGTGGGTGGGAGGTGAAAGAGGGAGGAAGAGGGGAGGAAAACCACATTCTCAACTTCCTGCTGTTGTGAAGTTTTTCACACGCACACTCACTCACTCACTCACTCACTCACTCACTCACAGGCTGTTTCCTGCTTTTAGCTGCAGGCCTACTTACGAGCTATCTCTGTGGAACCGCGCTTTTAACACACACATATGTGATGTCTCTAGTTCTCTCTAACACACACACACAGTCTCTTTCCTCTGTCAGACCTAATTTACAAGCTAACTGTGGGACTGTGTTTTTGCTGAGCTAATGCTAAGGATTGCTGCTGTCTCATGTAGTGGAAACAGCATACTGTCACTACAGTTTCACTAAAGTTCTAGGATCAGCTTACCCTCACCAAAATCCTACCAACACAAAACTGATCTTAGATCAGTGTCTATGGGCAGTGTCTGTATCCCACCTCCATTGTCTTATAGCCCTGTACTGCCCATTCTGCTCCTCAGACAGGGTCAACCACTAGAACCAGAGACATGTAGGACATGTGTGTATATCTATATGGCTAGAACTGGAGTCCTGTGTTGCAGTGGTTCACAGTAACCTCTGGTGATTATTGTTACTGTGCATAGTTTACATTCTAACATTCCCATCTGGTCCGCATCCTCGTTAGCTGACCACACACAGTGTGTGTGTGTGTGTGTGTGTGTTCAGCCTTGTATCTTCCTCCGTAGTGGTAAATGTACAGAGCCAGGAAACCACATCTACACAGTAGACCCCACACTCTTCCTGTGATCAGATTCTTTCAGGGATGTTGGATACAGCATATCCTGCCTTCTTCTGGTAGGAGGTTTGGGGAATACAGTGAGGGGTCGATGACTGCACCTGATTTTGTGTGTGTGTGTGCGCACCTATTGTGTAATATATAAACGTTTTATTCCATATTCTTCAAGTAAAGTGTCACAGATATAGTTATGTTTCAGTCTCCGTACAGGAAGATTGTTTAGAGTGCTCTATACTCTTGGCCTTCTGTCTTCTTGCTGAAGAATATGGTGACTTCATCTCAGATACATATTCTACACAATCGTAATATTGTAAGCTTTCACTGATAGGTATTTAAACACAGGAAAAGGAGGTTGTGTATGTATGTATGTATGTGTGTATGTGTGTATGTATGTGTGTGTGTGTGTATGTATGTATGTATGTATGTATGTATGTATGTATGTATGTATGTATGTATGTATGTATGTATGTATGTATGTGTATGCATTCATAAACACATTTATAGGACAGAATTGAGCAGAGGTACTTGTGGGTTAACGACACAGGATTTGGAAGGATGAGCAAAAGTGTGATCTCATGTGTTGTGTGTTTGAGACCAGGCTTCAGTATGTGCTGTTATTGAACCAGTGGGTTTATCTAGATAGATAAACCCACTGGAAATGTTTGCCTTTTCATGTTTTTTTTTTATACCAAGAATCGTCTGAGATTAGTTTCACTGTCTTCCTTTCAAGTCTCAGAAGCGTCTTATCTCATGTCCTAACGATCCACTACCAGTAACCTTTTATATACACAGTTGTGCTGCAGAATATATATGAGAAGGGTTGTTGGCTATCGGACTAAAACATGGTCCTTTTCTAGTTTTAATCAGAACTGTAGGCGTCCTGTAGCTGATCAACTGTACTCATCTGGTTCATAAAGGGCTATACCATTAGTTTGATAAGTTGACACAAAGTGACAGTCATTGATATGTATTATTATAATATCTGACCGCTTTTCTTCCTCACTCTCTGGCATATTGTACTGGTTAAACTAGCTGTAGTATTAGCCTGAGGCAGAGTAGCTGAGGGGACATTGGATGCGCATTGACCATTCAAATCAAACTGTTACCCAGGGATTGGGGTGAACCAATCAGGATCCAAACAGCCTATTTTAGAATAGCAGTAGTACTTCAGTCATAACAGTGTGTGATGAGAGAGTTCTGTCAATGGTGAATGTTTGGATCTGCACAGGTTGATGAGGAGACGGCTATTCACAGACACACCATGCTCTGTGCAGGTCTGTGGCCTCCAGGTGTGTCCTCTTCTATGGACAGGATTCACATCACACAGATTTCCCCATTATCCGTGTGTGTGTGTGTGTGTGTGTGTTCAGACCATTAGTTCTGATGATTTAATTCTGTTTCCACCTTTCTCCTCATTATCACTGACTCTGATAGTGATCTCTCTAGCTCTCGCTCTCCATCTCCCTCCCAGTCTCTCTGTCTTATCTGACAGTAGATAATTAAGTGAGAGAGAGAGTGAAAAAAAAAAAACAGCCTCACCCTACTAGAATCTGAAGTCAAATGTCTACTGTTTTCTGATAATCTGGTGCTTCTGTCCCCAACCACGGAGGGCCTACAGCAGCACTTAGATCTTCTGCACAGATTCTGTCAGACCTGGGCCCTGACAGTAAATCTCATTAAGACCAAAATAATGGTGTTCCAAAAAAGGTCTAGTTGCCAGGGCCACAAATGCAAATTCCAGTTAGACATCGTTGCCCTAGAGCACACAAAAAACTATACATACCTCGGCCTAAACATCAGCACCACGGTAACTTCCACAAAGCTGTGAAGGAGCTGAGAAACAAGGCAAGAAGGGCCTTCTATGCCATCAAAAGGAACATAAATTCGACATACCAATTAGGATCTGACTAAAAATACTTGAATAAGTTATAGAACCCACTGCCCTTTGTGGTTGTGCGGTCTGGGGTCTGCTCACCAACTTAGAATTCACAAAATGGGATACACACCAAATTGAGACTGCATGCAGAATTCTGCAAAAATATCCTCCTTGTACAACGTAAAACACCAAATAATGCATGCAGAGCAGAATTAGTGGGTATCGACCCACTAATTATCAAAATCCAGAAAAGAGCCGTTAAATTCTACAACCACCTAAAAGGAAGTCTACAGACTCAGTGAGCATAGCCTTGCTATTGAGAAAGGCCGCCGTAGGCAGACCTGGCTCTCAAGAGAAGACAGGCTATGTGCACACTGCCAACAAAATGAGGTGGAAACTGAGCTGCACTTCCTAACCCCCTGCCAAATGACTGACCATATTAGAGACACATATTTCCCTCAGATTACACAGATCCACAAAGAATTCATATTTATTTATTTTCCATTTTGTACTTTAACTATTTGCACATAATATGACGTGTAATGTCTTTATTCTTTTGGAACTTTTGTGAGTGTAATGTTTACTGTTCATTTTTGTTTATTATCTAGTTCACTTGCTTTGGCAATGTTAACATATGTTTCCCATGCCCAATAAAGCCCTTAAATTGAGAGCGGGATAGAAAGAATTCCGTACATACCCAGGCTCCTTCTGGTGCTGTTATAACATTTCTATCTTCGTGTCTTATGAAGATGTCATTTCAACAGCATTTCGCCAAGCTGTGATATGAAGCTACAGGAGCCAGGAGGGGCGTCAGGAGGGGCGTCAGGAGGGGCGTCAGGAGGGGCGTCAGGAGCGGCGTCAGGAGGGGCGTCAGGAGCGGCGTCAGGAGGGGAGCCCTCCGTCAACACATTTAACTCCTAATGATCAAGCATTTAACGGCATATCAAGAAAAGCTAAAGAAACTTCTGCTCCTTGACACTCAGTGTAAAGGGTTATTTATTGAAGTTTTGGATTGCTGAGGTAGTTAGCGATTCTGTGCTAATTATCGTTAGCTGCCAGACGCTAATGATGCTAGCTTCGCTGTGTTGTGGAGAATAGCTGATGTCACGTCGGTCTGTTGTAGTTTTGAATCTGTGCGTGGTGACGTTGTACTGGGTTGGTTGTAGGCTATATGCAGAAATAGATGCATCACAAATAGAAATACACTGAAATTAACTGGCATCCCCATTATATTTCTATGGTTTTAAGGTAACTGTCTGGTACAGGGAAAGAAAATGATATAGTTGATACAGTTCTACTTTAAACTACTATTGAGGAATAAAAACTTCTGACAGGCCTGACTCTCTTTCTCTACAGGATGTCTCTTCTTTCCATCAATCTCACTCACTCACTCACTCACTCACTCACTCACTCACTCACTCACTCACTCACTCACTCGCATACTGTATGTTCCATCTCTGTCCTTACCTTGGAAATATTACTGGACCTGCTGTTTGGAGTTGAACTTAGGAAGATTAGAATTTCACAAGATAACTCTCTTCTGAAAAGATGTAACATTGTAAAAGTCCTCAGACAGAGGGAAGGGCCAGCCCAGACAGAGGCCCTGAAGCTCTGGGGCCCTGAACAGCCGTGAACCACCAAGATAAAATGTCTCCTCTTCTCTGTCATATCCTCCTGATCCTCCCTTTATCCCCCTAACACTGGCCTGGATCATCACAGCCAGGGGTTGTTACTAGGAGAACATTGAAGCCATGAAGTTCAAGGCTGACTGGGGTACTGCAGCCTGTGGTTTTCAGGAAGCAGGATTCCCACCCATTGTAGTGAATGGTAATATTTGTGTAAATATATATATATTTTTTTTTATGACAATCATGGTACCAATAATTGCTTCTACTACACCAGATTTGTCATTGAACAGATTTAAAAAAAATCTTACACAGGAGTTATGTTATATAATGTAGTTGCTACAGTAGCCTGCAGAACCCCAGTCGACCTTCAACTTGAGATACTCAATGAGAGGAGGCAGAAATGAGCTAGCCTGCTACGTCACCTCCTGGAGGAGCTCAAACTGCACGTTATGTCTTGAGAATCCGCTCCATGAGACGCCATCTTGGCAAGCTAAAACCGCTTCAAATGCACTATTGAGTCTTCACATAAGAATGAGTGGTGTGATGTCATCGATGGCTATGTCCATTTATATACAGTCAATGGTTGTTACCCAGTCCACGAATGCAGGGAGAGGGCGAGACGTCTGAAACTTGACTTTCTCTCACAGAATAATGGATGACTCTCAAGGCTAAGTCCTTAGACTACTGTCACTGAGACGATGGGGCTGTTTGTGAGTTAGTGTGTGAGAGAGGGAAACTGAGACAGAGGGAAAGGCAGAGAAGGATGAAGAGAGAAACAGAGACAGGGAAAAGTCAATTAGTTCCTTGCCAGGACTAAATGCTTCTCTCTTTTCTCACTAATCTGAGTGTGGAGAGTTCAGCACTTTGCTCTTCCTTCCTCTCATTTATCCATCCATCTCTCCTCCTCTCCTCTTCCTATTCTAATCAACCCTGTCCTATTCAATTGGAGACTGTGTATTAGTGGCCTTATTTCCCTCCGTTCTCATGGCAACCTTGTCCTTGAGTTCATCATCATTACTCCGTTGTAGAAGAGAGTGATTACATCAGCTCTTCATAAAGAACACATTTAACATTTTCACCAACCAGAGGACAGTAATAATTTATGTTCCCCCTATTCGCTCTCTCTCTCTCTCTCTCTCTCTCTCTCTCTTTCCATCTTTCCTTCTATATCTTACTCTTTCTCTCTCTCTCTTTACATCTTTCTTTCTATCTTTCTCTCTTTCCTTCCATATCGTCTCTCTCTCCCTCTCTCTTTCCATCGTCCCTTCTCTTGTTATCTCACTCTTACTCTCTCTATGCCTGTTGCTCTGTTTCTCACTAGAAGTATGATCCTGTATGCTTCAGCTCTTCATAAAGAACACATCTAACATTTCACCAACCATTATGGCCAAACATGGATAGATAAACACACAGTTTATCGTGTGTGTGTGTGTGTGTGTGTGTGTGTGTGTGTGATCACTTCACTGTATTAAGACCATAAAGAGATCACATCATCTTCTCAGAAATTGGGTGGGTGAGTTTTTATTTTTTAGGGTTTGTGTGTGTGTGTGTGTGTGTGTGTGTGTGTGTGTGTGTGTGTGTGTGTGTGTGTGTGTGTGTGTGTGTGTGTGTGCACATCTTCTGACTTCCACTGAACTTGTTGCGAAAGCATCAGTATGGTAATGTATAAACAGAGAGAGAGTGAGATTACATCTTATAATAATCAAGATGTCATTTTTTTTTTTTTTTAAATATGTATTTAACCTTTATTTAACCAGGTAGGCCAGTTGAGAACAAGTTCTCATTTACAACTGCGATCTGGCCAAGATAAAGCAAAGCAGTGCGACAAAAACAACACAGAGTTACAGATGGAATAAACAAGCGTACAGTCAATAACACAATAGAAAATCTGTATATGGTGTGTGCAAATGAAGTAAGGAGGTAAGGCAATAAGTAGGCCATAGTGGCAAAGTATTTACAATTTAGCAATTAACACTGGAGTGATAGATGTGCAGATGAGGATGTGCAAGTAGAGATACTGGGGTGCAAAAGAGCAGAAAAAAACTAAAACAAATATGGGGATGAGGTAGGTAGTTGGTTGGATGGGCTATTTAGAGATGCTGTAGGATGCAAATTTCTGTTTGAAAAAGCTAGCCTTTGCTTTCCTAACTGACTGTGCATATTAGTTCCTGACTTCTCTGAAAGTTGCATATCGCGGGGACTATTCGAAGCTAGTGCAGTGCGCCACAAGATGTTTTTGTGCTGGTCAAGGTCAGTCAAGTCTGGAGTGAACCAAGGGCTGTATCTGTTCTTAGTTCTACATTTTTTGAAAGAGGCATGCTTATTTAAGATGGTGAGGAAGGCACTTTTGAAGAACAACCAGGCATCCTCTACTGAAGGGATGAGGTCAATATCCTTCTAGGATACTCGGGCCAGGTCGATTAGAAAGGCCTTCTCACAGAAGTGTTTTAGGGAGCGTTTGACAGTGATGAGGGGTGGTCGTTTGACCACGGACCCATAACGGACGCAGGCAATGAGGCAGTAATCCTGAGATCCTGGTTGAAAACAGCAGAGGTGTATTTAAAGGGCAAGTTGGTCAGGATGATATCTGTGAGGGTGCCCATGTTTATGGATTTGGGGTTGTACCTGGTAGGTTCCTTGATAATTTGTGTGAGATTGAGGGCATCTAGCTTAGATTGTAGGACGGCCGGGGTGTTAAGCATATTCCAGTTTAGGTCACCTAACAGTACAAACTCTGACGATAGATGGGGGGCAATCAATTCACATATTGTGTACAGGGCACAGCTGGGGGCTGAGGGCGGTCTATAACAAGCGGCAACGGTGAGAGATTTATTTCTGGAGAGAAAATAATAAGTAGCTCGAACTGTTTGGGCATAGACCTGGATAGTATGACAGAACTCTGCAGGCTACCTCTACAGGTGATTGCAACTCCGCCCCCTTTAGCAGTTCTATCTTGTCGGAAAATTTTGTAATTGGGGATGGAAATTTCAGAATTTTTGGTGGTCTTCCTAAGCCAGGATTCAGACACGGCTAGGACATCAGGGTTGGCGGAGTGTGCTAAAGCAGTGAATAAAACAAACTTAGGAAGGAGGCTTCTGATGTTAACATGCATGAAACCAAGGCTTTTCCGGTTACAGAAGTCAACAAATGAGAGCGCCTTGGGACACACAGGGCCTGGGTTAACCTCTACATCACCAGATGAAAGAGGAGTAGGATAAGGGTACGGCTAAATGCTATAAGAACTGGTTGTCTAGTGCGTTCGGAACAGAGAGTAAAAGGAGCAGATTTCTGGGAATGGTAGGATAGATTCAGGGCATAATGCACAGACAAGAGCATGGTAGGGTGCGAGTACAGTGGAGGTAAACCTAGGCATTGAGTGATGATGAGAGAGGCTGCATCTCTGGAAGCACCAGTTAAGCTAGGTGCGGTCTCCGCATGTTTGGGGGGTGGGGCAAGGGAGCTAACAGAGGCATGTAGAGTGGGACTAGGGGATCCGCAGTAAAACAAAATGATGAGAGCTACCCTAAACAAGAGTAATAATCAAGATGTAATCATCATTACGAGACATTTTATCATGTGTAATCACTGTCAAATTGACAACAGATAGAAATTCTCCTTGGTATCTCTTATGTCTCTAACACAGCTCGGGGCAGAAGGTATTTTTAATTTGTATGTCATTTGAATGTACTAAGTCTTTCTGGTCCTCTCTTTCAGAATGAGAAGCCCCTCGGTCATTCTGCCAGCAGGTCAAGTAATATTTCCAAGGTAAGGACAGAGATGCAACATACAGTATGAGAGAGAGAGATTGATGGACAGAATAGACATCCTGTAGAGAAAGAGAGTCAGGCCTGGCCTTCCAGGGGGTCCTAACCTGCCAGTCACTCCCATAGTCAGAGGTGCCTTGCCCTCGGATCAGTTCTTATTGAGAGAGACTGTCTCACCTCCTCCTTCCCAACTGACACTCAGGGGTGAAACTCAGTAGTCTACTTTGACTTCTTCTCCTTGTCTCTTCTTTGTTCCATCTGATCTATAAAAAAAACAGTTTCATCTCATATGGAAGTGCTGCAGCAGGCTGTTCCTCATATTGGAACAGTACTAGTCTCTCTCTCTCTCTCTCTCTCTCTCTCTCTCTCTCTCTCTCCACCATCTCTCTCTCTCTCTCTCTCTCTACCATCCCTCTCCCCCTCCCTCCTCTCCCGACCAGCCCTCTCCCCCTCCCTCCTCTCCCGGGCCAGATTGGTTGTGTTCTCCTATGAGCCTCTTAGAGGGATAAAGCTTTACATGTGCTAATAGTCAGGGTCACCTCATCGCCACAGCAACGCTCCAGCTGCCATGTTTGAGCCGGGCGGCATGACTCGGTAGGATGTCATTTCACCCCGGTAACAAGAAAGCAGAAGCAGCCAGTCATGAGTTTTTCAAGGGTTAAAGTGATTCAACACCACCATGTTTCAATGCTCAGCATGAGTCAGCAGGATTTCATTTCATTCTGGTAACAATCCTTTTTTGTTAGGATTCATGGCTTATACATCAATATTAAAGGAAAACTTTGTATTTTGAAAGTTATATATCTTAAAAACATGATTGCTGACATGCAAAACATGTTGGGACTATATCAACAATGGATTAATGGAACAAATACAAAAATATACACTATATATACAAAAGTATGTGGACATTGGCAGTATAATGGCCTTAATGAAGAGCTCAGTGACATTAAACATGACACCGTCATAGGATGACACATTTCCAAGTTCAGTTCGTCAAACTTTTGCCCTGCTAGAGCTGCCCCCCGGTCAACTGTAAGTGCTGGAAATGCCTAGGAGCAACAACAGCTCAGCAGCAAAGTGGTAGGCCACACAAGCTCACAGAATGGGACTGCCGAGTGCTGAAGCACATAGCGCGTAAAAATTGTCCTCTATTGCAAAACTCACTACCGAGTTCCAAACTGCCTCTGGAAGCAACATCAGCACAATAACTGTTCGTCGGGAGCTTCATGAAATGGGTTTCCATGGCCGAGCAGCCGCACACAAGCCTAAGATCACAATGCCAAGCGTCGGCTGGAGTGGTGTAAAGCTCGCCGCCATTGGACTCTGGAGCAGTGGAAATGCGTTCTCTGGAGTGATGAATCACACTTCACCATCTGGCAGTCCGACGGACAAATCTGAGTTTGGCAGATGCTAGGAGAACGCTACCTGCCCGAATGCATAGTTCCCTGTGTAAAGTTTGGTGGAGAAGGAATAATGGTCTGGGGCTGTTTTTCATTGTTTGGGCTAGGCCCCTTAGTTTCAGTGAAGGGAAATCTTAACGCTACAGCATAAAGGACATTCTAGATGATTCTGTGCTTCCAACTTCGTGGCAACAGTTTGAGGAAGGCCCTTCCCTGTTTCAGCGTGACAATGCCCACGTGCACAAAGCGAGGTTAATACAGAAATAGTTTGTCGAGATCGGTGTGAAATAACTTGACTGGCCTGCTCAGAGCCCTGACCTCAACCCCATCAAACACCTTTGGGATGAATTGGAACACCGACTGCGAGCCACGCCTAATCGCCCAACATCAGTGCCCGACCTCACTAATGCTCTTGTGGCTGAATGGAAGCAAGTCCCGGCAACAATGTTTCAACATCTAGTGGAAAGCCTTTCCAGAAGAGTGGATGCTGTTATAGCAGCAAAGGCAGGAGCAACTCCATATTAATGCCCGTGATTTTGGAAAGAGATGTTTGACAAGCAGGTGTCCACATACTTTTGGTCATGTATTGTAGGTTTTGGGTGGAATTTTTCTTTAATAATATCTTTATAAAGTGAGTTACCTCCATACAAGTCACTTTGAGACCCAGTGAAAATTAGTAATGATAAAAGATCCAATCCACAATTAATCTACATGAATAGAGAGAAGAAACTGTTGGATAATGTCTTCCCTTTTGTTGTTGCTCAAAGTAATATCCAGACAGACAAGTTTAGTCACACAATGACTTGCCTGACAGAGCACTCAGGTGTGTATGAGCAGGCAGCTCTTATTATTCACTGTCTCTGCATCTGTGTGCCAGTGTGCCTTTGTGCCAGTGTGTGTTAGGGTTGAATGGCGGGAACTCAGTTACTGAGATTTACTGGCCAAAACCACTCCCTTTTCCCTGCCAGAAACCGGTAAATTATTATAAATTATTTACATGAACAGCATGGCGTGAAATGGAACTGTTCAATTATATGCCATGTCTATATCTGGCTTGTCTACGGCCTCTGCATGATGAATCAACGCTCAGGGTGGGGACAGACAGTCCATCTCAGTATGGAGTTCACAGTGCATGTAGACCTATCATCTCATCATGGGAACTTTTTTTCTTGTGACAGGTAGACATACATTTGCTGCAGCATAGCCTATACTACGGTAATATAAAGACTGAATGCACGTCTAATTTACCATATCCATCTAGCTTTCGTGGGTCACCTTGTTTTTTTAATTGTAAAGATTATTATTTTTCTAATTGCAGCCTGAGTTTCAAAACAGCCTATCACTCGAATATCGTTGCTATAAATCAATGCATGCACGAGCACTCTCTCGCAGTCTCTCTCTCCATCAACTCCATTCAAATTACATCCAAAAATAGATCATCCCGTTCTAGATTGATATATATAGCCCTATATATACAGTAGGTGTCCTAGCCTACCTCTTTCAGGTAATACATTCAATGCAGTATTAGCCTTATATTTATCTAATTAATGATGGGTTATGCGATGGCGATAGGCTATATCAGTTATTTATTCAGACCCATAACCAATCAATCTTTGTGTAGAGAAGTGAAAGCCTTCTGAATCTAATCCTAGTCCTATATTATAGAAGGATATCAATTGAACGATGAAGATAAAGACAACAAAACGTATTTAATTGAACTGTTGAATGCGAGGAGGAATGAAGCAACAATAGAGAAAGAGGAGTTAGGCTAAGCTTTTTTGGCATTGGGCTCATTGAATGTCATTAATGTATTTAATATATGGCTCATCAGGCTCAGATTGCATCAGGTTAGAATTTTCATTCTGATCAAAGCTGTAATCAAATCCAGACGTATTTATATGCTTTATAATGCTTTTGGATGACACTTCTGGTTTTGGTGAGAAATACCGGGTTTCTCGGGAGAAAAGTGATTTGTTTTCTTGGGATTAACCATTTTTTTTAAATACTGGGAAAATATTCAACCTTTGTGTGTGGCTGTGTGCGTGTTTTTGTGTATGCAGTAGTGATGTGACCATTTTTTTAAATTAATGTTTAAACTGCCATTTAAAAAAAAAGTGGTTTTCCATTAAAACAATAAGAAAAATTCACTAAATTCCACATGAATTCACAATGTATTCTATTTCACCACATTCTCATTTAACATCTCAAAGTATTGCTATACAGGACTTCTCTGCTGTCACTTGCCTTTCTCTGCCATTTTTCCAACTGTTAACGACGAAGACGTAATAGTGGAGAGTTGACTCCTTGCATGTCGGCTCCCGATGTCCCATTTGTGAGTGTCAAGATTCGATTCAAGGAATCGACTCCTAAGATTCAGTATTTTTGGAACGGAGGAGACTAATTAGTTGCTGTACTTACGAGAACACAAACACTTGTATCCTTCATAACGAGCAAGCAAGGGACGGAGAGAGAGGGGAGGTGCACAGTATAGGCTGGTCGGACACCAGGGACAATCAGAACCATGCACTCGGCCTACCTATCAGTATAGGCAGGTCAGCCACCAGACAGTCAGTCAGAACCGTGTACTAGGCCTATCTATCAGTATAGGCAGGTCGACCACCAGACAGTCAGTCAGAACCGTGTACTAGGCCTATCTATCAGTATAGGCAGGTCGACCACCAGACAGTCAGTCAGAACCGTGTACTAGGCCTATCTATCAGTATAGGCAGGTCGACCACCAGACAGTCAGTCAGAACCGTGTACTAGGCCTATCTATCAGTATAGGCAGGTCGACCACCAGACAGTCAGTCAGAACCGTGCACTAGGCCTATCAAACGGCAATCAAAAGCTGTTTCTCGCGATGCTGTATCATGCAATTTCTTGGCTTACAATGTCTCGCAACTTCAGTAAAGTAGGGCCTATCATCAATGAATAGGCTAGGATATTCTACACGACACACACTCGCATCATTACGGAGAGAAAGAGAAGGTGAGCCAGCGTGAGGGAGGGAGAGAGAGGAGGGGGCAGGCAGAAAGAACCGTCTGTGCGCATATGTCTTGGTAATCTGTAACGTTATCTTGCAATGTCTTGTATTCCTCGCAAATTCACCAAGGTAGCCTCTCTGGTATTTATTTAAATTACACAACTTGCTCCAGGTGTAAGGGCTGTCTTCAGGAATGGACCAAAATGCAGCGGAGTTAGTATTCATCTTTCAATTTAATTAGAAAGAACACTATAACAAACAAAACAAGGAAACTGACAGCCAACAGTCCTGTCAGGTGCAAACACACTAAACAAGAAACAATTACCCACAACCCCAAAGAAAAACACACCCTCTATATAGGACTCCCAATCAAAGGCAACTCAACACACCTGCCTTCAATTGGGAGTCCAACCTCAATTAACTAAACATAGAAAAACAAAAACTCTGCCACGTCCTGACCAAAACTAATACAATTTCGCCCTCTGCTGGTCAGGACGTGACACCAGGCCTTTATGGCCTGTCGTCTAGTGAGGCTATACACAGAAAATACTATGTTTGTGATAACTGTGATTTTAATCTTGTTGAAAAAAATATTTTTTTTGTTAAGGAATGTTTCTTAAGAGAACTGCACTTCCCGATTTGGCCTCGTTTTTCATTAATGCTCGTTAAGAAATGCTACTGGCCATGACTGAAGGCAAACGAGTTGTCTTCGGGGTGTGCTTTCATTTGGGTGTTTTTTGGGGGGCTGTCTGCCATTTTTAATCACAACAAACAAGGGCTAATTCAGTTTTATGTGGGAGCTAAAGTAGAGAAGAAGAAGCAAATAGAACGTAAAACCGGCGCTGACCTTGTGTTAAGCCAAGCTGACAGAAGCTAGTTAGCATAGCTTGGGGGATAGCTATCTGCAGTTGGCTAGCCTGTCTAATGTTAGCTAGCTGATATTTATCTGTCAAATTACAGTTTTGCCAAGATAGCAAGAAACAGTGTCTGGAATCAAATAATATAGATGACTTGGTTAGAGAAGAGTTCCTAGTACACGTTATTCATTTAGTTCCAGCATCACTAGAGCGGCTACTATATTGCTACTGAAATAAACCTATTACTGTGGTGAGAGCTGAGAGGATGTGCTGCACCAACTCAATGCCATACAAATTCCTGAATCAAATTAAATGTATTTCATGAAGCCCTTTTTACATTAGAAGTTGTCACAAAGTGCTTTACAGATACCCAGCCTAAAACCCCAAAGAGCAAGCAATGCACAGGCAGAAGCACATAAGATCAGTCTACATATTAATTTATTTGCACCTCTTTCATCCTACAAACTAGCTATGAGCTTCTATTTAGAGAACCTAGATGTATCAAGCATGGTACTAGTTGAGCTGCTCCAGCTGTGTGTTATCGCGCCCTGGGAGGCCTCCCATACTGATTTGGGAGCACAGTATTAAAGTATTACATCCCTGACAAAAACACACACAGCTCTGACCTGCAGCTCTCTGAGCTGCCCTTCATCAGTCACGCTAACTAACATCTGCTGTGTTACATGGGGCTCTGTTTAAGACACACTCATGTAGTTTGGGAGATACACCTGTAGTTTGGGAGACACTGCTGTAGTTTGGGAGACACGGCTGTAGTTTGGGAGACACGGCTGTAGTTTGGGAGACACTGCTGTAGTTTGGGAGACACTGCTGTAGTTTGGGAGACACGGCTGTAGTTTGGGAGACACGGCTGTAGTTTGGGAGACACGGCTGTAGTTTGGGAGACACGGCTGTAGTTTGGGAGACACTGCTGTAGTTTGGGAGACACGGCTGTAGTTTGGGAGACACGGCTGTAGTTTGGGAGACACGGCTGTAGTTTGGGAGACACGGCTGTAGTTTGGGAGACACGGCTGTAGTTTGGGAGACACGGCTGTAGTTTGGGAGACACGGCTGTAGTTTGGGAGACACTGCTGTAGTTTGGGAGACACTGCTGTAGTTTGGGAGACACTGCTGTAGTTTGGGAGACACTGCTGTAGTTTGGGAGACACTGCTGTAGTTTGGGAGACACGGCTGTAGTTTGGGAGACGCTGCTGTAATTTGAGAGACGCTGCTGTAGTTTTGGGTCATTTCTTATGGTTTGGTACAGTTTGCCCTAGTTGCTGTAGTTTGCGGGAGTTTGATACTGTTTAGGCCTACATCACTGTCTCTCGTTCTCTCTCCAATGCTGACAGCTCGTTCGCACTTTCACTATTTGGTTTGGAGCGCACTGCACTTTGCACTTTGTAAAAACAAGTGATTTTAATTTTGGAAATCTGTTCCAAAGTATTCCCACTCATAATAGATATATGTGATCGTATACAAATGTAAGCAAGGTTTGAAATCGTTTAGGTCAAAAATTATATCTGTTTGGGCTTATGCGGTCAATTTGCAGTATACAAATGATTTGTAGTTATGTTCCGGCCCCCTGACCAGTCAAGAAAAAAATGGTCCTGCGGTTGAATCTAGTTGATGCTCCCTGATATAAGGTGTCCACCCACTCTGCCTAGAGTGGCTGAAAACATGCGTTGGTGATGGAATTTCACTTCCTTATGTTATAAAATGCATTTTACCAAGACAAGTAATATTCATGTTCTGAATCATTCAGTGGGGTCTTTCTCTAACATATCATACTAGTTATATTAAAAAAGTGGGATTTCACAACCTAATGCATCCGATAATAAGCACCGAGCTCTGTTAGTATCAAGGTGCATATTCCTCGTAACGACCTTTGAGAATTTAGCATTTTGTGGTGGTCGTCGTCATAGCTGAATGAAATGTAAAAGGTTTTGAAAGTAAAAAGCTTGGTATATGCTCAGTGCTCCGTTGACATTTCATAGAGATACGCTTGTTTTTGTGAGAAATCTACTAAAATATGAAAATACTACATGTCATGTCTCAAAATCTATTTACTGTATATACCTCTGTTATTGTTTTATGTCCTGCGGATTCAAGAAGAAAGATGAGTTCAATGGGAGAGTGAGCCTGTCAAGTAGCCAGTGGCCTCAGTTCTTGCACAGCATCCAGACTAGCTGACGAGATGGAATTTTCAAGATTTATGATCACTTTTTTCCTCTGGCCATCATTGATTTAGTCACCCTAATTCTGGCCACCCTACAAGGGTAAAAACTCCAATAACTTTTGAATGGATTATGATAGAGACATGAGGTTTTCTTTATTATTTTACCCATTGGTCAAAAGATACGTTTTTGATTGGACACCCTACAGTATACTATTTATTTTGTGCTGCCATACAACTGCATACACCAATTGTTTTAATTATAATGAATTATTTTCTATTGACCTTTCATGTTCTTATGTGGCTGAATAGGCCTTGTACATTTATTTTTCTCCAACTCCTTCACCTTGCTTAGACCGTTAGGAAGTGACCGTAGACTATTTGCTTTGTACTGCTATACAATTGCCACAGTCCTACCAATATAACTCACATGTAGGCCATCTGCGTCTTGGCTAGTAGATTTTCCTCGCTCTTATTGGCAGTAGGATTAATTATTTTGATTGAAATCTGCTCTCGGTAGCAATCGCTGCCATCTTCAAGTTGTTATTGTGGTAAGTGTCATGGTAACTAGTTTGGATTGAGTCTGCCCCTTCTTGGTCTGAGCCTGAGTTATTTGCTTTGGTCTTAGGCCTCAGTAAGACTAATACCATTGAGATTACTTTAGCTCATTGAGGAGAAATACCTGAAATTTAAAAAACAAGGATATGTTCGCTGTGCAAACAGAGAGCAGAAAGTTGGATAGAGATGTGTTTGAGGTATTACCAGGAATGGTAAATGGTGTGTTTGTTCTGACACATTAACATACTGTTAGAACTTGCCACGACTGTGGGCTCGTTTCCTGCAGGGATCACATACACATTCTGAAAAATGTATTCATTCATTGTACTTTAAGTCACTTTGGATAGAAGCTTCTAACTTTGTCTATGTGGCAAAGATATAGTTCTTACTGTTTATTTCATCATCCGCTTCATACAGAAGGTCTAATAATACTGGATAGAAACAATAAAAAGTACATTGTATAATGTTAGTACAGTTTATTGCCCCTGACAATCAATGCGTGTTCCATTCTGATCTGAGCTCGTAGTCATACAGATTGGCAGACAATGATTGGATTTACCTTAATAGAAACAAATCTTCTTGTCTCTGGATTTTCGTTCTATTTCTGTCTGTGGACATCATGTTCATTCACATTAAATACTTCTGTCTTTTTTCTTCTTAGTCTCTACTATTCTCCATCCAGACAGAGAGAGGGGTATAGAGAAGCGATGGAAAGAAGGGTGAGATGATGGGAGAGGGGGATCAATGAGAGAGAGAGGGAGAGGAGCGATATATACATACGTTTAGTACTGTAAATCATTCAGGGATTGTCAAGCATTTATAGAAGACCCATTTTTACTGTATATCTGATAGTTTTACAGCTAACAAATTAACGTCCTCATTATTCCCGTCTATCTCTTGCTGGTGTTTAATAAAAGACTATGGAAATGTTCTCCTTCCACGGTTAAATATAGTCTTGTCTGTTTGATCGTAAAGACAGCTCCTCTGTTTCGATCCTCTCACACTCCTATGTGCTTCTCTTTTCCTTCCTGTATGTGTTTACATAGTGTGTGAAAAAAAACGAGAGATAGAAAGAAAATCAGACGACAGAGAGAGATACGGAGAGCGAGGCAGACAGATACGGAGAGCGAGGCAGACAGACACAGAAGGAGAGACAGCTACAGCGAGGTATACAGATACGGAGAGGGAGAGGGAGGCAGACAGACACAGAAGGAGAGACAGCTACAGCGAGGTATACAGATACGGAGGGAGAGGGAGGCAGACAGACACAGAAGGAGAGACAGCTACAGCGAGAGCGAGGTATACAGATACGGAGAGGGAGAGGGAGGCAGACAGACACAGAAGGAGAGACAGCTACAGCGAGGTATACAGATACGGAGAGGGAGAGGGAGGCAGACAGACACAGAAGGAGAGACAGCTACAGCGAGGTATACAGATACGGAGAGGGAGAGGGAGGCAGACAGACACAGAAGGAGAGACAGCTACAGCGAGGTATACAGATACGGAGAGGGAGAGGGAGGCAGACAGACACAGAAGGAGAGACAGCTACAGCGAGAGCGAGGTATACAGATACGGAGAGGGAGAGGGAGGCAGACAGACACAGAAGGAGAGACAGCTACAGCGAGGTATACAGATACAGAGGGAGAGGGAGGCAGACAGACACAGAAGGAGAGACAGCTACAGCTACAGCGAGGTATACAGATACGGAGAGGGAGAGGGAGGCAGACAGACACAGAAGGAGAGACAGCTACAGCGAGGTATACAGATACGGAGAGGGAGAGGGAGGCAGACAGACACAGAAGGAGAGACAGCTACAGCGAGAGCGAGGTATACAGATACGGAGAGGGAGAGGGAGGCAGACAGACACAGAAGGAGAGACAGCTACAGCGAGGTATACAGATACAGAGGGAGAGGGAGGCAGACAGACACAGAAGGAGAGACAGCTACAGCGAGAGCGAGGTATACAGATACGGAGAGGGAGAGGGAGGCAGACAGACACAGAAGGAGAGACAGCTACAGCGAGGTATACAGATACAGAGGGAGAGGGAGGCAGACAGACACAGAAGGAGAGACAGCTACAGCGAGAGTGAGGTATACAGATACGGAGAGGGAGAGGGAAGCAGACAGACACAGAAGGAGAGACAGCTACAGTGAGAGTGAGGGATACAGATACGGAGAGGGAAGCAGACAGACACAGAAGGAGAGACAGCTACAGTGAGAGAGAGGGATACGGAGAGGGAGAGCGAGGCAGACAGGGAGGCAGACAGACAGAAGGAGAGACAGCTACAGCGAGAGAGAGGGTGAAAGGCAGGGATGGACATTGAATTCTTTATTGATCTCGTCAGCCCCTGAGCTATGAATTGCCCCTTAGTTCCAGATTGAATCAATAGGTAATTAGTGGGCGGTACATAGTAGAGACTAAAACACAGTGCCTGTGGCTCGGTAGGCTTCTGATAACAGAGCTTCTGTTCTCTACAGCAGATGTACTGGGACACTGGATATTACCTCACTCCTCTACTACCACTGAGTATGAGGAGTTCTGATCCCGTTTGTTACTACCACACCAGTGCTGCTAATGTGTGTCTTAATGAGGTATAGAGCGCTTATTCACGACATGAATATGATCTTTAAAATCCAGGCTAGCGGGCAGAATTGAAGTACTCTACTAGTCTATGGAAAAAGTTAACACTTGGCTCATGTTCGACCTTTAAATTAAGAGCCAATTAATAAACCGAACCAACTGAAAATATATCTGTAGAAGTAGTTTAGTATTCAAATTGGTTCTCCGAGTGTTTTTTACAAATGTTTTGCCTTTTCAAATCAGATGCCAGCTAGTCCCAATGTAACGTGAGCTAGCAGCCAGCTGTACTGTGTATGTTTGATTGGCATTCTGACAGCTTTCCTCTGAATTCAGGGGTGTCAAACTCAATCAGCACATGGGCCATATTGGGAAAAAAACACAACGAATTCGTGGGCCAGACATAGCCTATTATGTTTTTTTACGTACAAACAATTGGCCCAAACTGGCCATTTGTTTTATTTGAAAAAATATGGCCCTTTTGTAGTATCCACTGATGTACATATCGTTTTAAAATATTAAAACAAAATCAAATCAAATTTCATTAGTCAAATCCGCTGAATACAACAGGGGTAGTAGACCTTAGAGAGAAATGCTTACTTACGAGCCCCTAACCAACAATGCAGTTAAAAAAACTATATACAAGGGGGTACCGGTACAGAGTCAATGTGCGGGGGCACCGATTAGTTGAGGAAATATTGTATCTACATGTTGGTAGAGTTATTAAAGTGACTATGCATAGATGATAACAACAGAGAGTAGCAGCGGTGTAACGGGGGGGGGGGGGGGCAATGCAAATAGTCTGGGTGGCCATTTGATTAGATGTTCAGTGGCAGAAGCTGTTTAGAAGCCTCTTGGACCTAGACTTGGTGCTCCGGTACCGCTTGCCGTGCGGTAGCAGAGAGAACAGTCTATAACTAGGGTGGCTGGAGTCTTTGACAATTTTTAGGGCCTTCCTCTGACACCGCCTGGTATAGAGGTCCTGGATGGCAGGAAGCTTGGCCCCGGTGATGCACTGGGCCGTTCGCAATACCCTCTGTAGTGCCTTGCCAGGCAGTGATGCAACCAGTCAGGATGCTCTCGACGGTGCAGCTGTAGAACCTTTTGAGGATCAGAGGACCCATGCCAAATCTTTTCAGTCTCCTGAGGGGAAATACATTTTGTCATGCCCTCTTCACAACTGTCTTGGTGTGCTTGGACCATGTTAGTTTGTTGGTGATGTGGACACCAAGGAACTTGAAGCTCTCAACCTGCTCCACTACAGCCCCATCGATGAGAATAGGGGTGTGCTCTGTCCTCTTTTTCCTGTAGTCCACAATCATCTCCTTTGTCTTGATCACGTTGAGGGATAGGTTGTTGTCCTGGCACCACATGGCCAGGTCTCTGTCCTCCTCCCTATAGGCTTTCTCATCGTTGTCGGTGATCAGGCCTACCACTGTTGTGTCATCGGCAAACTTAATGATGGTGTTGGGGTCATGCCTGGCTGAGAGGGAGGTGTTTAGTCCCAGCTTATTGATGAGCTTTGAGGGCACTATGGTGTTGAACGCTGAGCTGTAGTCAATGAATTGAAATCTCACATAGGTGTTCCTTTTGTCCAGTTGAGAAAGGGCAGTGTGGAGTGCAATAAAGATTGCATCATCTGTGGATCTGTTGGGGCGATATGCAAATTCGGGTGGGTCTAGGGTTTCTGGGAAAATGGTGTTGATGTGAGCCATGACCAGCCTTTCAAAGCACTTCATGGCTACAGACGTGAGTGCTACGGGTCGGTAGTCATTTAGGCAGGTTACCTTAGTGTTCTTGGGCACAGGCACTATGGTGGTCTGCTTAAAACATGTTGGTATTACACACTCGGACAAATCAAATCAAATTGTATTTGTCACATACACATGGTTAGCAGATGTTAGTATGAGTGTAGTGAAATGCTTGTGCTTCTAGTTCCGACCATGCAGTAATGTCTAACAAGTAATCTAACAATTTCACAACAACTACCTTATACACACAAGTGTAAAGGAATGAATAAGAATATGTACATAAAAATATGTGGATGAGCGATGGCCGAATGGCATAGGCAAGATGCAGTAGATGGCATAGAGTACAGTATATACATATGAGATGAGTAATGTAGGGTATGTAAACATTATATAAAGTGGCATTGTTTAAAGTGGCTAGTGATACATTTATTACATCCAATTTTTCATTATTAAAGTGGCTAGAGATTTGAGTCAGTACGTTGGCAGCAGCCACTCAATGTTAGTGATGGCTGTTTAACAGTCTGATGGCCTTGAGATAGAAGCTGTTTTTCAGTCTCTCGGTCCCAGCTTTGATGCACCTGTACTGACCTCGCCTTCTGGATGATAGCGGGGTGAACAGGCAGTGGCTCGGATAGTTGTTGTCCTTGATGATCTTTTTGGCCTTCCTGTGACATCGGGTGGTGTAGGTGTCCTGGAGGGCAGGTAGTTTGCCCCCGGTGATGCATTGTGCAGACCTCACTACCCTCTGGGGAGTCTTACAGTTGTGGGCGGAGCAGTTGCCGTACCAGGCGGTGATACAGCCCGACAGGATGCTCTCGATTGTGCATCTGTAAAAAATTTGTGAGTGTTTTTGGTGACAAGCCGAATTTCTTCAGCCTCCTGAGGTTGAAGAGGCGCTGCTGCGCCTTCTTCACTACGCTGTCTGTGTGGGTGGACCATTTCAGTTTGTCCTTGATGTGTACGCCGAGGAACTTAAAACTTTCCACCTTCTCCACTACTGTCCCGTCGATGTGGATAGGGGGCTGCTCCCTCTGCTCTTTCCTGAAGTCCACGATCATCTCCTTTGTTTTGTTGACATTGAGTGTGAGGTTATTTTCCTCACACCACTCCGAGGGCCCTCACCTCCTCCCTGTAGGCTGTCTCGTTGTTGTTGGTAATCAAGCCTACCACTGTAGTGTCGTCTGCAAACTTGATAATTGAGTTGGAGGAGTGCATGGCCATGCAGTCATGGGTGAACATGGAGTACAGGAGAGGGCTGAGAACGCACCCTTGTGGGGCACCAGTGTTGAGGATCAGCGGGGTGGAGATGTTGTTTCCTACCCTCACCACCTGGGGGCGGCCCATCAGGAAGTCCAGGACCCAGTTGCACAGGGTGGGGTCGAGACCCAGGGTCTATGGTGTTGAATGCTGAGCTGTAGTCGATGAACAGCATTCTTACATAGGTATTCCTCTTGTCTAGATGGGTTAGGGCAGTGTGCAGTGTGATTGCAATTGTGTCATCTTTGGACCTATTGGGGCAGTATGTAAATTGGAGTGGGTCTAGGGTGTCAGGTAGGGTGGAGGTGATATGGTCTTTGACTAGTCTCTCAAAGCACTTCATGATGACGGAAGTGAGTGCTACGGGGCGATAGTAATTTAGCTCAGTTACCTTAGCTTTCTTGGGAACAGGAACAATGGTGGCCCTCTTGAAGCATGTGGGAACAGCAGACTGGGATAAGGATTGATTGAATATGTCCGTAAACACACCAGTCAGCTGGTCTGCGCATGCTCTGAGGACGCGGCTAGGGATGCCATCTAGGCCGGCAGCCTTGCGAGGGTTAACACATTTAAATGTTTTACTCACGTTGGCTGCAGTGAAGGAGAGCCTGCAGGTTTTGGTTGCGGGCCGTGTCGGTGGCACTGTATTGTCCTCAAAGCGAGCCCAAGAAGTTGTTTGCCTCGAAGCGAGCATAGAAGTAGTTTAGCTCGTCTGGTAGGCTCGTGTCACTGGGCAGGTCTCGGCTATGCTTCTCTTTGTTGTCTGTAATTGTTTGCAAGCCCTGCCACACCCGATGAGCGTCAGAGCCGGTGTAGTACGATTCAATCCTAGTCCTTTATTGACGCTTTACCTGTTTGATTGTTTGTCGGAGGGAATTGGTGGATTTCTTATAAGCTTCCAGGTTAGAGGGCTCCCAAGTGGCGCAGTGGTCTAAGACACCGCATCTCAGTGCAAGAGGCTTCACAATGCTTTTAGTTTTAGAAATATTTAGGGATAACTTATTCCTTGCCACCCACTCGGAAATGAACTGCAGCTCTTTGTTGAGTGTTGCAGTAATTTCAGTCGCTGTAGTAGCTGACGTGTATAGCGTTGAGTCATCCGCATGCATAAACTCTGGCTTTACTCAAAGTCAGTGGCATGTCGTTAGTAAAAATTGGAAAAAGCAAGAGGCCTAAACAGCTACCCTGGGGATTTCCTGATTCTAACTGGATTATATTTGATAGGCTTCCATTAAAGAACACCCTCTAAGTTTTGTTAGACAAGTAACTATTTTTCCACATTATAGTAGGGGGTGTAAAGCCATAACACAAGTTTTTCCAGCAGCAGACTATGATCAATAATGTCAAAAGCTGCATTGAAGTCTAACAAGACAGCCCCCACAATTATTTTATCATCAATTTCTCTCAGCCAATCATCACTCATTTGTGTAAGTGCTCTGCTTGTTGAGTATCCTTCCCTATAAGCATGCTGAAATTCTGTTGTCGATTTGTTTACTGTAAAATAGCATTGTATCTGGTCAAAAAAAAAATCCAGAAGTTTACTAAGGGTTGGTAACAGGCTGATTGGTCGGCTATTTGAGCCAGTAAAGGGGGCTTTACTATTCTTGGGTAGCGGAATGACTTTAGCTTCCCTCCAGGCCTGAGGGCACACGGTCTCCAGTAGGCTTAAATTGAAGACGTGGCAATATCGCCTGCTATTATCCTTCCTCAGTAATTTTCCATCTAGATTGTCAGACCCTGGTGGCTTGTCATTGTTGATAGAAAACAAAAAAAAATTTCACCTCTTCCACACTGACTTTACAGAATTCAAAAAAACAATTATTGTCTTTCATAATCTGGTCCGATATACTTGGATGTGTAGTGTCTGCGTTTGTTGCTGGCATGTCATCACTAAGTTTGCTTATCTTGCCAATGAAAAAGCCATTAAAGTAGTTTGCATTATCAATGGGCTTTGTGATGAATGATCCATCTGATTCAATGAATGTAGGAGCCGAGTTGGCTTTTTTCCCAAAATGTAATTTAAGGTGCCCCAAAGCTTTGTACTATAATTCTTTATATAATTTGTCTTTGTTTCATAGTGTAGTTTATTTTTCTTTTTCTTTAGTTTAGTCACATGATTTCTTAATTTTCAGCATGTTTGCCAATCAGTTGGGCTGCCAGACTTAATTGCCATACCTTTTGCCTCCTCCCTCTCAACCATACCATTTTTCAATCCCTCATCAATCCAAGGGGATTTAACCGTTTTTACATTCATTTTATTAATGGGTGCGTGCTTATTAGTAACTGGAATAAGTAGTTTCATAAATGCGTCAAGTGCAGCGTCTGGTTGCTCCTCATTACACACCACAGACCAGCAAATATTCTTTACATCATCAACATATGAATCACTACAAAGCTTATTGTATGACCTCTTTCACACTATATTAGGCCCAGCCTTTGGAACTTTGGTATTCCGAAATATGGCTATTATATTGTGATCACTACATCCTTTGGATTTGGATACTGTTTTAAAGCAAATATCTGCAGCCTTAGTAAAGATGTGATCAATACATGTTGATGATTAATTCCTGTGCTGTTTGTAACTACCCTGGTAGGTTGACTGACAACCTGATCCAGGTTGCAGACACTGGTTACAGTTTGAATTTTTTTCCTGAGTGGCTAGCTTGATGAAAACCAGTCAATATTTAAATCACCCAGAAAATATACTTCTCTGTTGATATCACATACATTATCAAGTATTTCACACATATTATCCAGATACTGACTGTTAGCACTTGGTGGTCTATAGCAGCTTCCCACCAGAATGGGCTTTAGGGGAGGCAGATGAACCTGTAGCCATATTACTTCAACAGTATTTAACATTAGATCTTCTCTAAGCTTTACAGGAATGTGGTTCTGAGAATAGTGTGGTCTACAGCTTATCATGGGATACTCTACCTCAGGCGAGCAATAGCTTGAGACTTCCTTAGATATCGTGCACCAGCTGTTATTTACAAAAATACATAGTCCGCCGCCCCTTGTCTTACCAGATGCCACTGTTCTATCCTGCCGGTACAGCGTATAACCAGCCAGCTGTGTGTTGATAGTGTCGTCGTTCAGCCACGACTCCATGAAGCATAAGATATTACAGTTTTTAATGTCCAGTTGGTAGTTTAATCTTCCGCGCAGGTCATCTATTTTATTCTCCAAAGATTGCACGTTTGCTAGCAGAATGGAAGGAAGTGGGGGTTTATTCGATCGCCTACGAATTCTCAGAAGGCAGCCTGCCCTCTGGCTCCTTTTTCTCTGCCTCCTCTTCACGCAAATCGCGGGGATCTGGGCCTGTTCCTGAGAAAGCAGTATATTATTTGCGTTGGGCTGTCAGAATCGTTAAAGGAAAAAAAGGATTCTGCCAGTCCGTGGTGAATAATCACAGTCCTGATGTCCAGAAGTTATTTTCGGTCTTAAGAGACGGTAGCGGTAACATTATGTACAAAATAAGTTTAAAAAAAAGTTACAAACAATGCAAATAAACGAACAAAAAAACACAATAATTTGGGGACACGTAGAACGTCAGCCGGTGCCATTTTACTGAAGAGATAAATAATATTGCTTGCAGATGTGCATAATATTCTGAGACCCTAATCAAAAAGTATTTAATAACTCCAAATAGTAGTTATATGTTGTTGTAACATTTTAAACTTTTTTCACTGCATGGAACACTAGTGCAGTTGAATGCAGTATGGTGCGCTCAACATGTATTGTAGTTGAGTAGCCAGCCTAGACTACTGCTCAAATGTTGCTGTTGTAGGCCTACATGTTTCTCCTTTTTATGGTGTTTTATTGCAAGGTTTTGTTTTTAGGTTATTCATTGGCGAGCTTTAAAAACCGAAGCTAGACTGCAACATTTTAGTAGCCTAGCTAGGACTGTACTGTGTCTGTACACTTTCCCTCCGCTGCGCGCTGTAAACCGGACACACGAAAGAAAAGAAAAACACGGGACACGAAAGCGAAGCAATTTACATTCCATTCACAGATGCGAGCGCATCAGGCTGTAATTTCATAAACTAGTTGTAATTTCATAAAGTAGCTGACTCAACTGTTGACTCATTTATACTCGCTTGTGTGTCCTATTATCCTTTAGTAGTCATTTATAACCGCGTGTGAATATTTTATCTTTAACTTGTTGACAACCAAGATTACATTTTCTGTAGGCTACAGCAATGACCTGTTGGAACGGAAACGTGGCATGGACATTTAGCCTACACCACGTTTCAACTTTCGGTATGTGCCTTTAGTGATGACATGATACAGCGCGCTGGCTCGTGTGTGTGTGTCTGGGAGGGGGGTGTGTGGTAATGCACTGCAGTTTAGCGTGTATCACGTTGGCTGTGGTTGCTGTGATTTGTAGTGCAGTGCATCACGGGCGGTATGGAAGCTGGCCAAAATGAATTGACAACCCAAATCATTGCGCGGGCTGGATATAAATGTGCATTCTGTGGAACTGAACGCTTAAAACGCGTCTGCTAAATGGGATATATTACACTGAACAAAAATATAAACGCCACATGCAACAATTTCAAAGATTTTACCGAGTTACAGTTCATAAGGAAGAGTCTATTGAAATAAATGAATTGGGCCCTAATCCATGGATTTCACATGACTGGGCAGGGGTGCAGGCATGGGTGGGTCTGGGAGGGCATAGGCCCACCCACTGGGGAGCCAGGTCCAGCCAATCAGAATGAGTTTTTCCCCACAAAATGGCTTTATTACAGACATGGATGTAAACAAATTGTGCACAAAATTTGAGAGAAGTAAGCTTCTTGTGTTTCGGGGGATATTTTATTTTCAACTCATGTGTTTATATTTTTGTTCAATGTATATCTGAGAACGTATACAGCTAATCAGAGGCCAGCTCTCTCTCTCTCTACTAGTGCTGAGGGATTAGTGCTTTTCTGGTTTGTTTCGTTTTGATTATTAAAAAATAATAACGGTTTTCGATTTCGGTTCCAATAAAACATTTTTAACAAGAAATGCATTATGAAATATTATGAGCTTTCCAAGCCAAAAATAGTGAACATTCAATTGCCAAAATATTGTCTCTGTCAGGTCCACATCAATAGAACATTTTTTAATTACTATGAAATAATAAAAAAAAATGTGTTGTGTATATTACTTAGTTTTTATTTGATGACTTTATTATTTTGAATTCCTTAAAGCTATCATCTCGTGCTTGCTCAGGCAGTAGCAGCCTACCAGCCAGACAAAGTTATCTCTGTACTCCCCATACTATACTGTCTTCAGTCATCCTATTTAGCGAGGCATACTTTCACAAACTCTCTTATCCTTTCTCTCATCGTTGTGTTGTGTACATTCCTCTCTCGTGTGGTCTGTGTGTATCTAACCTAACGTAGTCGGTTAATCACTCAGCCCTACTCTTTACTGTATATGCAGGCATCTGGTGATGCCAATGAGACTAATCAGAGTTATTTTTGTATTTCTCGCTCTCTCCCTCAGGCGGGGAGCCCCACCTCCGTCAACGCCCCCTGCAACTTCTCACGAACGTCGGTCACCCCCTCCAACCAGGACATCTGCAGGTACTGTACACACACCTTTAAATAATAACCTTTCAACTCTAACCCTGACCTTTAACCCTCCAACCATGACATCTGCTGGTTTACATCCTTCAATTGCATTGGGCTGCCGAGGGCAAGGCAGACCCATGGATAGTTGATATTATGAAAGACGGGTCACAGATGGTGTTGCCTGATGCCAAACAGAATAGATTGGAGCTAGAGTTGGAAGTGAGGAGTACTACACAGTACTGACGAAGAACACTTTATTGTCCATTGTCACATTGTCTGCTTTACACCAACCACCCTGTGAAAGGTCAGGGAGTTTCCCTGTTTTAATTCTCCATCCTGTTTTCTTTCTTTGAATGCACGCTGGCCTTTGTTTCATTTCTCTTTTTTCTACTCCTCTCTCCTCCCTCCTGCTTGTCTCTCTTCTCCTCTGTACCGGTTTTCCGCTATCATCCGCCTGTCCATGCCTTCATCCCTCCACTCCTCCAACTTCCATCCCTTCATCCCTCCACTCCTCCAAATTCCATCCCTTCATCCCTCCACTCCTCCAACTTCCATCCCTCCACTCCTCCAACTTCCATCCCTCACCCCTCTATCCCTCTACTCCCTCACACACAGCCTTACCGCCACATCTCCAGATCAGTGCTCCCAGAAGCCTTTGCAGACAGCCGTGGTTCTATTGAACTCAAACGGCAAAACATCTCAGGGGTCAGGAGGAGACATCTCCATGACAACCCTCTGCCTGGACGCACCCCCAGCCTTCAAGCCCCCCAAAGCCCGAGGCGGGGTCTCATTCGGAACGGAATGGTTTTCATTGCTCCGCCCCTCCACCGTCAATGGGACATTGAAGTTTTCTCGCTCTCTGAACGATGTTGGTCAGCGCATGGATAGTCTCTGTAGTGGACTGCACTTCATAGACCGGACCTGTTCTGAAGGAGAGCTGGAGGTTAAACCCGAACCACCCAACACGGACCGGAAGTCCAAGGCACTCAACGGCAAAGCAGCCACACTCCCACACCAGGCCTCAAACCTACCTTCGTTCCCCACGCACACACACACCCACACACACCCTCACCTCGTCCCTTCATTCACCAACAACTACAAATACCTCAACCCCCAATACTGCCTCCAACCTCCCTCTACCGGCGTCCCCCCTCCTCCTCCTCCTCCTAACTCCCACCTCCACCCTCCCAGCTCCAACCTCCTCCGCCTCTTCCTCCCTTTTTCTCGCTCCTCTACTTCGGCCAGTCTCCAGTGTTCTGAGCTGGGGAGCTACGATTCCCGCCTCCACATCGCCAAATCCTCCAGCGCCCTGATGGGGGGCAGCGAGCCTCCCCTGGGGGGAGCAGAGGACCTCTTGGGGGATGACGAAGTGTTCGAGGTCCCCAAGGGAAGGACCGGGGCTTGGACAGGGGCTGGAATCCCAGGAAGAGATACTGGCAGCGGGGTAGTGGCTCTCCTCGGGGAAGCCCCCCTCTGCTACATGGATGAAGACAGCGATCTGGACCGGTTTTCATTTCTGGACCAGTGTTCGTCACCCACCCATTCAGAGAAAACAGGGCCGCTCACGCCAGGCCCGCTCTCTCCCTATTCGCTGTCCGGAGACTGCTGCAGGTGGGTGATTGCTGGATTGTCACCCTGTGCTGTTTTGTGGTAGAATTCCATAGAGTACCATTGCTGGATCCTGCTCACCCCTCCTGGGACGTGACGTAGTAGAGTCCTGCCCAGCCCATCCTGTGAAGTGGTAGAGCCTGAACACCCCTGTGAGGTGACGTGGAAGTAGAGTCCTTTGGTCCACCCCCTTTCAACCTTGTGGTGGTAGAGTCCTTTGGTCCACCCCCTTTCAACCTTGTGGTGGTAGAGTCCTGTGGTCCACCCTCTTTCAACCTTGTGGTGGTAGATTCCTGCACGCTACACACTCCCTGCCCCAGCTCAAATTAGGTAGTTGTCCTGGGAGAGCCTGAACATCCCTGTGACGTGACGTGGAAGTAGAGTCCTTTGGTCCACCCCCCTTCAACCTTGTGGTGGTAGATTCCTGTGGTCCACCCCCCTTCAACCTTGTGGTGGTAGAGTCCTGTGGTCCACCCCCTTTCAACCTTGCGGTGGTAGAGTCCTTTGGTCCACCCCCTTTCAACCCTGCGGTGGTAGAGTCCTTTGGTCCACCCCCTTTCAACCCTGCAGTGGTAGAGTCCTGTGGTCCACCCCCTTTCAACCCTGCGGTGGTAGAGTCCTGTGGTCCACCCCCTTTCAACCCTGCAGTGGTAGAGTCCTGTGGTCCACCCCCTTTCAACCTTGTGGTGGTAGATTCCTGCACGCCACACACTCCCTGCCCCAGCTCAAATTAGGTAGTTGTCCTGGGAGAGAGGAACATGAGCTCTCTGGGAGTGGGTTCAGGCTAGGGATCAACAGGCAGATTATTGGCTTCAAATAGCCTTATAAGGTCTGACACACAGATGTATACACGCACACATGTATACACACACACACTTTGTGTCAGACCAAGGTTGGGTGGCTCATGACCTGACTCGTGTCAGGAGTATGTACTGCGTAGGCGAGTGTAGGTGTGTGAGTGCGAGGCTTGCGTGGGTGTGTTTTATTTTTCTACTTGCAGGGACAGACAGACAGACAGACAGACAGACAGACAGACAGACAGACAGACAGACAGACAGACAGACAGACAGACAGACAGACAGACAGACAGACAGACAGACAGACAGACAGACAGACAGACAGACAGAGGGGCACGGACAGTGTTCTGTCTTGACAGACAGGCAGAGAGAGAGAGGGAAATAGAGAGAGACAGAGACAGACACACAGACACAGGCGGATGGTGTTCTGACTTGTTACTCCCTGTAGAGACCAAGACAAGTATAGAACCTTAAGGAGCTTTGATTGCACTCTATTCCTAAAGTAGTGCACTATACAGAGTAATAGGGTACCATTTGGGATGCACACATGGATTGAGATCACTACTGATCCTTCCTGTTTATATTTGTATTTATTATGGATCCCCATAGCAGCTACTCTTCCTGGGGTCCAGCAAAATTAAGGCAGTTTATACCATTTTAAAACAGTACAATACATTCACAGATTTCACAACACACTGTGTGCCCTCAGGCTTCTACTCCACCACTACCACATATCTACAGTACTAAATCCGTGTGTGTGTATAGTGTGTGTGTGTGTGTGTGTGTGTGTGTGTGTGTGTGTGTATGCGCCAATGTTTGTGTTCCTTCACAGTCCCCATAAGGTGTTTTTTAATCTGTTTTTTTATATCTAATTTTACTGCTTGCGTCAGTTACTTGATGTGGAATAGAGTTCCATGTAGTCATGGCTCTATGTAGTACTGTGTGCCTCCCATAGTCTGTTCTGGACTTGGGGACTGTGAAGAGACCTCTTGTGCCATGTCTTGTGGGGTATGCATGGGTGTCCGAGCTGTGTGCCAGTAGTTTAGACAGACAGCTCAGTGCATTCAACATGTCAATACCTCTCATAAATACAAGTAGTGATGAAGTCAATCTCTCCTTCACTTTCAGCCAGGAGAGATTGACATGCATATTATTAATATTAGCTCTCTGTGTACATCCAAGGGCCAGCTGTGTTGCCCGGTTCTGAGCCAATTGCAATATTCCTAAGTCCTTTTTGTGGCACCTGACCACATGACTGAACAGTAGTCAAGGTGTGACAAAACTAGGGCCTGTAGACCTGCCTTGTTGATAGTGTTGTTAAGAAGGCAGAGCATCGCTTTATTATAGACAGACTTCTCCCCATCTTAGCTACTACTGCATCAATATGTTTTGACCATGACAGTTTACAATCTAGTGTTACTCCAACCAGTTTAGTCATCTCAACTTGCTCAATTTCCACATTATTTATTACAAGATTTAGTTGAGTTTTATGGTTTAGTGAGTGTTTCGTTCCAAATACAATGCTTTTAGTTGTAGAATTTTTTAGGGATAACTTATTCCTTGCCACCCACTCGGAAATTAACTGCAGCTCTTTGTTGAGTGTTGCAGTAATTTCAGTCGCTGTAGTAGCTGACGTGTATAACGTTGAGTCATCTGCATGCATAGAAACTCTGGCTTTACTCAAAGTCAGTGGCAAGTTGTTAGTAAAAATTGGAAAAAGCAAGGGGCCTAAACAGCTACCATGGGGATTTCCAGATTCTAACTGGATTATATTTGATATGCTTCCATTAAAGAACACCTTCTGTGTTTTGTTAGACAAATAACTCTTTATCCACATTGTAGCAGGGGGTGTAAAGCCATAACTCAAGTTTTTCCAGCAGCAGACTATGATCAATAATGTCAAAAGCTGCACTGAAGTCTAACAAGACAGCCCCCACAATCATGTTATCATCAATTTCTCTCAGCCAGTCATCAGTGTAAGTGCTCTGCTTGTTGAGTTTCCTTCCCTACAAGCATGCTGAAATTCTGTTGTCGATTTGTTTACTGTAAAATAGCATTGTATCTGGTCAAACACCATTTTTTCTAGAAGTTTACTAAGAATTGGTGACAGGCTGATTGGTCAGCTATTTGAGCCAATAAAGGGGGCTTTACTATTCTTGGGTAGCGGAATGACTTTAGCTTCCCTCCAGGCCTGAGGGCACACACTTTCTAGTAGGCTTAAATTGAAGATGTGGCAATATCGTCTGCTATTATCCTCAGTAATTTTCCATATACATTGTCAGACCCTGGACCCCGGAATTCAAAAGTACAATTCTTGTCTTTCATAATTTGGTCCAATATACTTGGATGTGTAGTGTCTGCGTTTGTTGCTGGCATGTCATCACTAAGTTTGCTTGTCTTGCCAATGAAAAAGTCATTAAAGTGGTTTGCAATATCAGTGGGCTTTGATGAATGAGCCATCTGATTTAATGAATGAAGGAGCTTTTTTCCCCAAAATTTCATTTAAGGTGCCCCAAAGATTTTTACTATCATTCTTTAGATAATTTATCTTTGTTTCATAGTGTAGTTTATTTTAATTTAGTTTAGTCACATGATTTATTAATTTGCAGTACGTTTTCCAATCAGTTGGGCTGCCAGACTTTATTGCCATACCTTTTGCCTCATCTGTCTCAACCATACAATTTTTCAATCCCTCATAAATCCCCTTGGGTTAAACCGTTTTTACAGTCATTTTATTAATGGGTGCGTGCTTGTTAGTAACTGGAATAAGTAGTTTCATAAATGCGTCAAGTGCAGCGTCTGGTTGCTCCTCATTACACACCACAGACCAGCAAATATTCTTTACATCATCAACATATGAATCACTACAAAACTTCTTGTATGACCTCATACACTATATTAGGCCCAGCCTTTGGAACTTTGGTTTTCCTAGATATGGCTGTTATATTATTCCTTGCCACTCACTCTGTTCATTCTGCTCTACTCTGTCCTGGCTGCTAGCCTAATGCAACAGTCTTTCTGACACATTATTGGAGTGGCTCTCCCTGGTTCGGCTTGAATCTGAACAAGAGGCAATGATTAGAAATCGAGCCAGCGCAAATGTGTTGCCAATGGAAACGAGATATTATAGATCAATGCTGACTTTTACGGACGTACCACTCAAAGTAGAGAACTGGGAAGGTTTTTCCATTGAAACAATGGTATTATATTATTAAACACAGTGGAGAGGAGAAAGTTATTTAACTGCTTATTGGATGTTGACTGTGTGATCAGGGTGTACGAGGGAGGAACAGAGGAGAGCTTTAGATGCGACTGACATCAGGGGCCTCATTTATGAACGTTGTCTTCTAAAACATGCATATGCTACATTTTTCACGCAAAAGTTGGCATTTATAAAAACTGAAATTGACGTGAGAATGTGCTTATCATCCCGTAAACTTTAGATCATGTGTACAAACAGTTTCTAGTGGTTGAACAAGGCAATAGTAGACTAGTAATAGACTTGTGCAAATGGGAAATATATACTGAGTGTAAAAAACATTAGGAACACCTTCCTAATATTAAATTGAACAACCTCTATTCATCAGGGCATAGACTCTGCAAGGTGTTGAAAGGGTTCCACAGGGATGCTGGCCCATGTTGACTCCAATGCTTCCCACAGTTGTGTCAAGTTGGCTGGCCATTCTTGATACACACGGGAAACTGTTGAGTGAAAAACCCAGCGGCGTTTCAGCTCTTGACACAAACCGTTGTGCCTGGCACCTGTTACCATACCCTGTTCAAAGACACATCTTTTGTCTTGCCCATTCACCCTCTGAACGGCACTCATACACAATACATGTCTCAATTGTCTCAAGGCTTAAAATACTTCTTAAACCTGTCTCCTCCCCTTCATCTACTCTGTTTGAAGTGGACTTAACAAGTGACATCAATAAGGGAACATAGTTTTCACCTGGTCAGTCTGTCATGGAAAGAGCAGCTGTTCTTAATAACCATTGCAGAATAAATTCCTCACCTTTTCTGGCCACGATTAGTTAATATTCCCAAAGTCGCCATACAACAAATGACCATCCACATCGGACTGGTCCACAACAATTTGCAAAAAAAAAATTGCCCGCTGGGCACAGACATCGATTTAACATCTATTCCCCTTTGGTTCAATATAATTTCATTGAAATGATGTGAAAACATAGTTGATTCAACCAGTGTATCTGCCCCCAGGGCACACAACAAATGTCACTGCAAAATAAAACAATTCTGCCAACACCTCCAAATACATTTGATCAAGTTCACTATTGCTACAGTATTTCCTTTACATACTGTTTTGGCCTAATTCCAATACTTCCAAATTATACAGAAATGATAATGCTCGTTCACGCGCGCTCGTTCATGACAGGTTAGAATTAAAACAGGAAGCGTATGTATGGCGGCGCCAAGTTTAAAGACAGATAGATGATGAAATATACATACAGAGAGCGAGAGATGGATTAGGAATAATCATACTGTTTACATCATGTTTCCTGCTGGCATTTGAATGTGTTTCATGTTGAGATGCTCTGCTAGCATCCATGGCACTTACCATCTCACTATCTCTGCTCAACAAGGTGTGTTCTGGCTGACGAAGCAAGGCAAATTGAATCCCTGTTTCTATCATATTCCCAGCCAGCAGTGCATCACATGCTAGTCTATTTACACCAATTTTGTCCCCACTCAACAGTCTGGTAAAACATCATCTCACACACTGTCTGAATACTATTATAAATGTCTCATGCTTTATGACTATCGTTATGGAGTCAGTCTGGTATGGTACATGTTTCTCAGTGATTTGCAGAACGGCAAACAAACACCACACACACTCTCCCTCCATCCCACTCTCTCCTCTTCTCCTCCCCAGCCATAATCACTAAGAACTACCTCCTCTCTCTCCCTCCATCCCACTCTCTCCTCTTCTCCTCCCCAGCCATAATCACTAAGAACTACCTCCTCTCTCTCCCTCCATCCCACTCTCTCCTCTTCTCCTCCCCAGCCATAATCACTAAGAACTACCTCCTCTCTCTCCCTCCATCCCACTCTCTCCTCTTCTCCTCCCCAGCCATAATCACTAAGAACTACCTCCTCTCTCTCCCTCCATCCCACTCTCTCCTCTTCTCCTCCCCAGCCATAATCACTAAGAACTACCTCCTCTCTCTCTCCATCCCACTCTCTCCTCTTCTCCTCCCCAGCCATAATCACTAAGAACTACCTCCTCTCTATCCCTCCTCCATCCCTCCACACTTCTCTCCTCCTTAGTCTGTTTTTGAGGAAGTCATAATGCTGTTCTGTTTTCCCTCCTCCTTTCTTTATGTTGTCATCTAATCACACCTACCTCCCCGACTCATCCTTGATGTGTGTGTGTGTGTGTGTGTTTAGGGAGAGGGCGTGTGTGTTTAGGGAGAGGGCGTGTGTGTAGGGAGAGGGTGTGTGTGTGTATAGGGAGAGGGTGTGTGTATAGGGAGAGGGTATGTGTTTGTATAGGGAGAGGGTGTGTGTGTATAGGGAGAGGTTGTATGTGTATAGGGAGAGGGTGTGTGTATATAGGGAGAGGGTGTGTGTGTGTATAGGGAGAGGGTGTATGTGTATAGGGAGAGGGTGTGTGTGTGTATAGGGAGAGGGTGTGTGTGTGTATAGGGAGAGGGTGTATGTGTATATAGGGAGAGGGTGTGTGTGTGTATAGGGAGAGGGTGTGTATGTGTATAGGGAGAGGGTGTGTGTGTGTATAGGGAGAGGGTGTATGTGTATAGGGAGAGGGTGTATGTGTATAGGGAGACGGTGTGTGTGTATAGGGAGAGGGTGTGTGTGTATAGGGAGAGGGTGTGTGTGTATAGGGAGAGGGTGTGTGTGTGTATAGGGAGAGGGTGTGTGTGTATAGGGAGAGGGTGTGTGTATAGGGAGAGGGTGTGTGTGTACAGGGAGAGGGTGTCTGTGTGTATAGGGAGAGGGTGTGTGTGTATAGGGAGAGGATGTGTGTGTATAGGGAGAGGGTGTGTGTGTATAGGGAGAGGGTGTGTGTGTATAGGGAGAGGGTGTGTGTGTATATAGGGAGAGGGTGTGTGTGTGGATAGGGAGAGGGTGTGTATGTGTATAGGGAGAGGGTGTGTATGTGTATAGGGAGAGGGTGTGTGTGTGTATAGGGAGAGGGTGTGTGTGTGTATAGGGAGAGGGTGTGTGTGTGTATAGGGAGAGGGTGTATGTGTATAGGGAGAGGGTGTATGTGTATAGGGAGAGGGTGTGTGTGTGTGTGTGTATAGGGAGAGGGTGTGTGTATAGGGAGAGGGTGTGTGTATAGGGAGAGGGTATGTGTTTGTATAGGGAGAGGGTGTGTGTGTATAGGGAGAGGGTGTATGTGTATAGGGAGAGGGTGTGTGTGTATATGGAGAGGGTGTGTGTGTGTGTATAGGGAGAGGGTGTATGTGTATAGGGAGAGGGTGTGTGTGTATAGGGAGAGGGTGTGTGTGTATAGGGAGAGGGTGTATGTGTGTATAGGGAGAGGGTGTGTGTGTGTATAGGGAGAGGGTGTATGTGTGTATAGGGAGAGGGTGTGTGTGTGTGTATAGGGAGAGGGTGTATGTGTATAGGGAGAGGGTGTGTGTGTGTATAGGGAGAGGGTGTATGTGTATAGGGAGAGGGTGTGTGTGTATATGGAGAGGGTGTGTGTGTGTATAGGAGAGGGTGTGTGTGTGTGTATAGGGAGAGGGTGTGTGTGTGTATAGGGAGAGGGTGTGTGTGTGTGTATAGGGAGAGGGTGTGTGTGTGTATAGGGAGAGGGTGTGTGTGTATAGGGAGAGGGTGTGTATAGGGAGAGGGTGTGTGTATAGGGAGAGGGTGTATGTGTATAGGGAGACGGTGTGTGTGTATAGGGAGAGGGTGTGTGTGTATAGGGAGAGGGTGTGTGTGTATAGGGAGAGGGTGTGTGTGTATAGGGAGAGGGTGTGTGTGTATAGGGAGAGGGTGTGTGTATAGGGAGAGGATGTGTGTGTGTACAGGGAGAGGGTGTCTGTGTGTATAGGGAGAGGGTGTGTGTGTATAGGGAGAGGGTGTGTGTGTATAGGGAGAGGGTGTGTGTGTATAGGGAGAGGGTGTGTGTGTATATAGGGAGAGGGTGTGTGTGTGTATAGGGAGAGGGTGTGTATGTGTATAGGGAGAGGGTGTGTGTGTGTATAGGGAGAGGGTGTGTGTGTGTATAGGGAGAGGGTGTGTGTGTGTATAGGGAGAGGATGTATGTGTATAGGGAGAGGGTGTATGTGGATAGGGAGAGGGTGTGTGTGTGTGTGTATAGGGAGAGGGTGTGTGTATAGGGAGAGGGTGTGTGTATAGGGAGAGGGTATGTGTTTGTATAGGGAGAGGGTGTGTGTGTATAGGGAGAGGGTGTATGTGTATAGGGAGAGGGTGTGTGTGTATATGGAGAGGGTGTGTGTGTGTGTATAGGGAGAGGGTGTATGTGTATAGGGAGAGGGTGTGTGTGTATAGGGAGAGGGTGTGTGTGTGTATAGGGAGAGGGTGTATGTGTGTATAGGGAGAGGGTGTGTGTGTGTATAGGGAGAGGGTGTATGTGTATAGGGAGAGGGTGTGTGTGTGTATAGGGAGAGGGTGTATGTGTATAGGGAGAGGGTGTGTGTGTATAGGGAGAGGGTGTGTGTGTATAGGGAGAGGGTGTGTGTGTGTGTATAGGGAGAGGGTGTGTGTGTGTGTATAGGGAGAGGGTGTGTGTGTGTATAGGGAGAGGGTGTGTGTGTATAGGGAGAGGGTGTGTGTGTATAGGGAGAGGGTGTGTGTGTGTACAGGGAGAGGGTGTGTGTGTGTATAGGGAGAGGGTGTGTGTGTGTATAGGGAGAGGGTGTGTATGTGTATAGGGAGAGGGTGTGTATGTGTATAGGGAGAGGGTGTATGTGTATAGGGAGAGGGTGTGTGTGTATATGGAGAGGGTGTATGTGTATAGGGAGAGGGTGTGTGTGTGTGTGTATAGGGAGAGGGTGTGTGTATAGGGAGAGGGTGTGTATAGGGAGAGGGTGTATGTGTATAGGGAGAGGGTGTGTGTGTATACGGAGAGGGTGTGTATGTGTATAGGGAGAGGGTGTGTGTGTGTATAGGGAGAGGGTGTATGTGTATAGGGAGAGGGTGTGTGTGTATAGGGAGAGGGTGTGTGTGTATAGGGAGAGGGTGTGTGTGTATAGTGAGAGGGTGTGTGTGTGTATATGGAGAGGGTGTGTGTGTATAGGGAGAGGGTGTATGTGTGTATAGGGAGAGGGTGTGTGTGTTCTGAGAGTATTGACTTCAGCGCTGCCTTTACAGGTTTACTCTGCATTTTCAACAGCAACTCTGATCCCACCATCCTCTCTCTCACGCTCTCCCTCTTTCTCCCCTCTATTTCTCTCTCTCTCTTTTTCTCTCTCTTTCTCATCCTCTCCCTCACACTCTCTCTCTCCACTCTACTTCTCTCTCTCCCTCTTTCCCTATCTCTCTTTCTCGCTCACTCTTTCTCAATTTCTCTCTCTCCATCGATGTTCTCCTTCCAACTTCCTGCTTGAGAATAAGAGCGATGTTACAGATCTGATTGATTCCCTGAAATATACCTTTCATTTATGGTGTGTGTATGCTCAGAATACTGAATAGAGGTGTGTGTGTGTGTGTGTTTAGGGAGAGGGTGTGTGTGTGTGTGTGTTTAGGGAGAGGGTGTGTGTGTGTGTGTTTAGGGAGAGGGTGTGTGTGTGTGTGTGTTTAGGGAGAGGGTGTGTGTGTGTGTGTTTAGGGAGAGGGTGTGTGTGTGTTTAGGGAGAGGGTGTGTGTGTGTGTGTGTGTGTGTGTGTTTAGGGAGAGGGTGTGTGTGTGTGTGTGTGTGTGTGTATAGGGAGAGGGTGTGTGTGTGTGTGTAGGGAAAGGGTGTGTGTGTCTATACGGAGAGGGTGTGTGTGTGTGTATACGGAGAGGGTGTGTGTGTGTATACGGAGAGGGTGTGTGTTTGTATAGGGAGAGGGTGTGTGTTTGTATAGGGAGAGGGTGTGTGTGTGTATAGGGAGAGGGTGTGTGTGTATAGGGAGAGGGTGTGTGTGTGTATAGGGAGAGGGTGTGTGTGTATAGGGAGAGGGTGTATGTGTGTATAGGGAGAGGGTGTGTGTGTGTATAGGGAGAGGGTGTGTGTGTGTATAGGGAGAGGGTGTATGTGTGTATAGGGAGAGGGTGTGTGTGTTCTGAGAGTATTGACTTCAGCGCTGCCTTTACAGGTTTACTCTGCATTTTCAACAGCAACTCTGATCCCACCATCCTCTCTCTCACGCTCTCCCTCTTTCTCCCCTCTATTTCTCTCTCTCTCTTCTTCTCTCTCTTTCTCATCCTCTCCCTCACACTCTCTCTCTCCACTCTACTTCTCTCTCTCCCTCTTTCCCTATCTCTCTTTCTCGCTCACTCTTTCTCAATTTCTCTCTCTCCATCGATGTTCTCCTTCCAACTTCCTGCTTGAGAATAAGAGCGATGTTACAGATCTGATTGATTCCCTGAAATATACCTTTCGTTTATGGTGTGTGTATGCTCAGAATACTGAATAAAGGTGTGTGTGTGTGTGTGTGTGTGTGTGTGTGTGTGTGTGTGTGTGTGTGTGTGTGTGTAGAGTCACTGTAGTGATCTCATGTCCTCCAACAGTCAATGCTGCTGTGGTAAAATACCTTGTTCTGTTTATAAGTCATACTGTAACAAACTATCGTGGTCATTCTATGTCTACTCTAATGGATGCGTCCCAAATATCACCTTATTCCCTATATAGTGCACTACTTTTGACCAGGGCCCATTGGGTGCCATATGGGACGAAACCCATGCCCCTCAGAAAACAGAAAATGATTAATGACTGTGAAGTTGATTCAGCAATAAAATAGCATAAATGACATTAGTTTGTCATTATTCAGTTTCCTCTTGGGGACATAGACAGCACAGGTGGCTTGTGGTACCTTAATTGAGGAGGACGGGCTCATAGTAATGGCTGGAATGGAGTGTACTTAACATGATAAAAAACACATCAAACACATATTTTGATTCCAATTAATTCCAGCCACTATTAATTGCCATCCTCCCCTCACCAGCCTCCTGTGATAGACCGTCTCTGTGTTGTGTTATTAGTTCTGATGTGATCAGTATTTCTGTCTGATATAAACTTTGATCTCCTCTATGAGAATTTGTTGATACTGTAACTCTGCATCGTTAACTGTCTGGAGGTAATAACTCTTTCAGTAACTGTCTGGAGGTAATAACTCTATCAGTAACTGTCTGGGAGTAATAACTCTGTATCAGTAACTGTCTGGAGGTAATAACTATGTATCAGTAACTGTCTGGAGGTAATAACTCTGTATCAGTAACTGTCTGGAGGTAATAACTCTTTCAGTAACTGTCTGGAGGTAATAACTCTGTATCAGTAACTGTCTGGGAGTAATAACTGTCTGGAGGTAATAACTCTGTATCAGTAACTGTCTGGAGGTAATAACTCTGTATCAGTAATTGTCTGGAGGTAATAACTCTGTATCAGTAACTGTCGGAGGTAATAACTCTATCAGTAACTGTCTGGGAGTAATAACTGTCTGGAGGTAATAACTCTGTATCAGTAACTGTCTGGAGGTAATAACTCTGTATCAGTAACTGTCTGGGGGTAATAACTCTGTATCAGTAACTGTCGGAGGTAATAACTCTGTATCAGTAACTGTCGGAGGTAATAACATTCAGTAACTGTCTGGAAGTAATAACTGTCTGGAGGTAATAACTCTTTCAGTAACTGTCTGGAGGTAATAACTCTGTCAGTAACTGTCTGGGGGTAATAACTGTCTGGAGGTAATAACTCTGTATCAGTAACTGTCGGAGGTAATAACTCTGTGTCAGTAACTGTCGGAGGTAATAACTTTCAGTAACTGTCTGGAAGTAATAACTATCTGGAGGTAATAACTCTGTATTATTAACTGTCTGGAGGTAATAACTGTCTGGAGGTAATAACTATGTATCAGTAACTGTCTGGAGGTAATAACTCTGTATCAGTAACTGTCTGGAGGTAATAACTCTGTATCAGTAACTGTCTGGAGGTAATAACTCTATCAGTAACTGTCTGGAGGTAATAACTCTATCAGTAACTGTCTGGAGGTAATAACTCTGTATCAGTAACTGTCTGGAGGTAATACCTGTCTGGATATAATAACTCTGTATTATTAACAGTCTGGAGGTACTAACTATGTATCAGTAACTGTCTGGAGGTAATACCTGTCTGGATATAATAACTCTGTATTATTAACAGTCTGGAGGTACTAACTATGTATCAGTAACTGTCTGGAAGTAATAACTCTATCATTAACTGTCTGGGGGTAATAACTCTGTATCAGTAACTGTCGGAGGTAATAACGATGTATCAGTAACTGTCTGGAAGTAATAACTCTGTATCATTAACTGTCTGGAGGTAATAACTCTATCAGTAACTGTCTGGAGGTAATAACTCTGTATCATTAACTGTCTGGAAGTAATAACTATGTATCAGTAACTGTCTGGAGGTAATAACTCTGTATCAGTAACTGTCTGGAGGTAATAACTCTGTATCAGTAACTGTCTGGAGGTAATAACTATGTATCAGTAACTGTCTGGAGGTAATAACTCTGTATCATTAACTGTCTGGAGGTAATAACTCTGTATCAGTAACTGTCTGGAGATAATAACTCTGTATCATTAACTGTCTGGAAGTAATAACTATGTATCAGTAACTGTCTGGAAGTAATAACTCTATCATTAACTGTCTGGGGGTAATAACTCTGTATCAGTAACTGTCTGGGGGTAATAACTCTATCAGTAATTTTCTATAGGCAGTAACAACAAACTGTGGAGTAAGTCAAGGGGTGTGTATGAATACTTTCTGAAGGCACTGTATATATATTTTTTATTGAACCTTTATTTAAGTAAGTTATGAACAAGTTCTTATTTATAATTATGTCCTACCAGGAAACAGTGGGTTAACTGCCTTGTTCAGGGGCAGAATGACAGATTTATACCTTGTCAGCTCGGGGATTCGATCCAGCAACCTTTCGGTTACTGGCCCAGTGTTCTAACCACTAGGCTAGCTGCCGTCCCAATAGCTGTGTATCTGCTATGGTCTACTTATCTGTGTCTGTAACTGACCCTGTGTGTCTGTCTCTGTAGGATCTGTCACTGTGAAGGAGATGATGAGAGTCCGTTGATAACACCGTGCCACTGTACGGGCAGCCTGCGCTTCGTCCACCAGGCGTGTCTGCAGCAGTGGATCAAGTCCTCAGATACACGCTGCTGTGAACTCTGCAAGTACCAGTTCATCATGCAGACCAAGCTGAAACCCCTGCGCAAGGTGAGACAGAAGGAGTGTGTGTGTGTGTGTGTGTGTGTGTGTGTGTGTGTGGTGTTTTCGACTAGCATCGGCTGTTGGCTACAGTATATAGCCGGTTGTACGCTGTGGTCAAATGTCTTTACACGTCTATGTGAGTCAGTTTGTGAGTCAATTTGCACGTCCCATACAATGTGGTAATGATGAGTCGAAATCCACTCAGCCTATTGTTTTCTGGAACACTGATTTATTTTCTTTTGCGTGTTTGATATGCAGCCACTAAGTGCTGGCACGTTGGCTTACTGTGATTTGATTGACGAACAGCAAGCTTGACTAGTTTATACATGGTGTCAAACTGACAGAATGAGGTCAATCTCATGTATCCTTGCCATTCATAAATCATATAACGTAGTTATACTGTATGTCCATGGTATTGCATCAGGACTTGCCAGTCCATCAGGACTTGCCAGACAGTGATGTTAAAGTTATCGACTTGTCAGTAGCCTACCCAATCGCATCGGTAAGAGAGATATACATTTGCATACGGGTAGGCTTTTTGGCGATTATCTTCAGATAAATAATGAAAACATTCGATGAAGATGGTGAATCCTCCTCACCGAAGAAACAATAGGTAGGCTAGTGGAGATAGAGCCTCACTCTGGTCCAAAATATGATCAAAGAATACGGATTGAATTGTTTTAAATGCTAATGATACTTATATGGTATTTTCAAAGATATTGATCTATGTCTACTGATTTAGTCAAAGTGTTGACAATGGACTAGTTGACTGTTCTGTGTAGCAAAGCCCATGTTTAACACCTGCTTCATTCTTCAGTCATACCTGTATTGCAGATAGCTGAGAAAATGCCTCTTAAAAGGAAGCTTGAAGCCTGTGCAAATCAGCAGACTCTTACAAGATTCCTTAAGAAGAAATATGTGGGTCAGTTGTCAAACAAGTGTTGTTTTTTTATAAATAACATACTGCAATTCAGAAACAGAGTTGCAAACACTTATTGAAGTTCTTTCACTAGTTGACCTGTTCTATCTCGTCTCTTAACACGTATAGACCCAGAACTTCATTCAGCATCTGTTCTGTTTATTTTAGAGACCCATTTTTTTCATTTGAAAAAGTGCCCATCACACAATTTGTTTGATTTTTAAAATGTAACCTTACATTTTTAAGGGGGTGGAAATTTGGGCAATTTACTTATTTTTTCTGTTTTAATAAAATACATTATTTGAAGAGCAAACATAATTGTGGCAATTCATATCTTGCAGTAAAATAGTTTAATCTCAAGAGAAGACAGGTTAAATGTCCTGATCATATAGGCCTAGGACTAGACGGTACTGGATCTAAAAAACAAACAATACACTGAATTCATACATTTCAGTCATTTAAATTGTAAACACAATACCACAACAAATTGTTCCAATCTGGGTGGTAAACTCAATAAAGTATTGAATAATTGTGTGTGTGTGTGTGTGTGTGTGTGTGTGTGTGTGTGTGTGTGTGTGTGTGTGTGTGTGTGTGTGTGTGTGTGTGTGTGTGTGTGTGTGTGTGTGTGTGTGTGTGTGTGTGTGTGTGTGCACTCAATACACTCATTCTATTCTAGTTCTGCACTCCCAGAGATGACTGTGACCTGAAAATTCAGATGTGACCCCCACTTGAAGACACTGACATGACAGAAAGCTGTTTTAATTCTCTAATACTGATAAGAGTAGCATGACATGGGGTTTAAGGCTTTGAAGAAGATTTCAGTGGAGAATTTGGAGGGTTGGTTTCGAGTGGTTTTGACATGATACACTCTTGTTTCAGGCTTGGAACAGTCTTCATTGCTTCCAGATTCAACATTTTAATACAAATGATTTCACTGTCGATTAATTGAACAAAAGCACTTAAATAAAGGCCATTCTGTTAATAGTCCCAAGTCCCTGTTGAGGGACACACACACACACACACACACACACACACACAGTCTTGTACAGCTGACCTTGTGGGGACACACCAATTCAGTCCCATTCAAAATCTTATTTTCCCTAACCCCTAACCCTAACCTGTACTCTTACCCTAACCTTAATGCCTTTCATGTTCTCCCACCCTCTCCAGACCGGTTTGATGTACAATATAGAAACCGGGCAGAAAGTTGCAAAAGGCCTGTGCAACCCAAAGTTTAATACCAGCATAAAGAGAAACCCTCTTAAACCTAACCTTAACCCTAAACTTAACCCTAAACCTAACTGTCACGCCCTGACCAGGTGAACTCTGCTATTTTGGTCAGGGTGTGGCATTTCTATGGTTTATTTTCTATGTTTTGGTTATAGCCTTTCTTTGTGTTTTATTTCTATGTTGGGCTCGGGGTGATTTCCCAATCAGACAGCTGTCGCTTGTTATGTCTGATTGGGAATCACATTTAAGTTCCTTTTCCCCCACGATGTTTGTGGGTTGTTGCCTCTTTTGTTTGAGCAAGTTAACGTTTCGTCTATTCTTTGTCTGTTTTGGTAACGTGTTTATTTGTGTCTAAATAAACATGTGTTCGCTCCCAGCTGCGTTTTGGTCCGCTTCCTTATCACCCGACGACGAGCGTTACAGAACAACCCACCGAACCAGGACCAAGCAGCGGGAGGATAAGGAGCGCGAGAGATGGGCTCGCGAGGGAAAGGAGTTCTGGACCTGGGAGGAGATCATGTCGGGGAAAGGACCCTGGCGGAGGGATTCCCAGGTCGAGGAGGTGATGCCAGCCGGTGGAAGGAGTCGCAGGCGGCGGTCGAGGAGGCCCGGAAGACACCCCCAAGAAAATGTTTTGGGGGGGCTAATGGGGTGGTCCGGAAGGGCAGAGGAAGAGCCCAGACCACTGCTCTCGTGGGGGATAACGGCGAAGGAGGAGGCAGAGATGTGGCAGGTCCTGGAGGACCTGCGTAGGGACAGCGTGGAGGAAGAGCCTTGGGTGGCAGAGGTGTGCACGGTATCGCCAGTGCGCCTGCACAGCCCAGTGCGCTCTGTGCCAGCGCCCCACATTTGCCGGGCTAGGGGGAGTGTTCAGCGAGGACGTGTTGTGCCGGCTCAGCGCTCCTGGCCTCCGGTGCCCCTTCTCGGTCCGATGTATCCTGCGCCGAGGACGCGCACTGTGTCTCCGGTACGGCTGCTCAGCCCAGTGGGTTCTGTGCCAGCGCTCCACACTTGCCAGGCTAAGGTGGGCGTTGAGCCAGAACGGGTGATGTCAGCTGTGCACTCCAGACCTCCAGTGCGCCTCCTCGGTCCAGGATATCCGGCGCCGCTTAGGCGCACTGTGTCGCCGGTGTGCGGTCACGGTCCAGCACGTCCTGTGCCAGCACCTCGCCCTTGCCGGGCGAATGTGGTGCGTGTCTACAGTCCAGTCCGGCCCATCCCTGCTCCCCGCACCAAGCCAGTGGTGCGTGTCCCCAGTCCAGTCCGGCCCGTCCCTGCTCCCCGCACCAGGTTAGTGGTGCGTGTCCCCAGTCCTGTCCGGCCCATTCCTGCTCCCCGCACCAGGTTAGTGGTGCGTGTCCACAGTCCGGCCCGACCCGTCCCTGCTCCTCGCACCAAGCCCACGGTGCGTGTCCCCAGTCCTGTCCGGCCCATCCCTGTTCGCCGCACCAAGAATACGCTGCGTGTCCACAGTCCGGCCCGACCCGTCCCTGCTCCTCGCACCAAGCCCACGGTGCGTGTCCTCAGTCCTGTCTGGCCCATCCCTGCTCCCCGCACCAAGCCAGTGGTGCGTGTGTCCAGTCCAGTCCGGCCCGTCCCTGCTCCTCGCACCAAGCCCACGGTGCGTGTCCTCAGTCCTGTCTGGCCCATCCCTGCTCCCCGCACCAAGCCAGTGGTGCGTGTGTCCAGTCCAGTCCGGCCCGTCCCTGCTCCTCGCACCAAGCCCACGGTGCGTGTCCCCAGTCCGGCCCGTCCCTGCTCCCCGCACCAAGCCAGTGGTGCGTGTCCCCAGTCCAGTCCGGCCCGTCCCTGCTCCCCGCACCAAGCCAGTGGTGCGTGTCCCCAGTCCAGTCCGGCCCGCCCCTGCTCCCCGCACCAGGTTAGTGGTGCGTGTCCCCAGTCCTGTCCGGCCCATTCCTGTTCCCCGCACTAGGCCCACGGCGCGTGTCCACAGTCCGGCACGGCCTGTGTCCGGTCCACCGGTGACCAGTCCTGTTCCGGTCGGCGGCTCCGCTCCGGAGCCTGAGCATGCCGCTCCACTGTGGTCCAGTCCGGGCCAGAGGGGTAGGGCTAGGGTGGAGGCAGGGGGAGAAACACGCCCGGGGCCAGAGCCTCCACCGAGGGTGAGGCGCCCACCCGGGTCCCCCCCCAATAGACTTTAGGTTGGTGCGCCGGGAGTACGCACCGTTGGAGGGGGGGTACTGTCACGCCCTGACCAGGTGAACTCTGCTATTTTGGTCTGGGTGTGGCATTTCTATGGTTTATTTTCTATGTTTTGGTTATAGCCTTTCTTTGTGTTTTATTTCTATGTTGGGCTCGGGGGTGATTTCCCAATCAGACAGCTGTCGCTTGTTATGTCTGATTGGGAATCACATTTAAGTTCCTTTTCCCCCACGATGTTTGTGGGTTGTTGCCTCTTTTGTTTGAGCAAGTTAACGTTTCGTCTATTCTTTGTCTGTTTTGGTAACGTGTTTATTTGTGTCTAAATAAACATGTGTTCGCTCCCAGCTGCGTTTTGGTCCGCTTCCTTATCACCCGACGACGAGCGTTACACTAACCCTAAAACTAACCCTAGCTCCTAACCCTAAAACTAACCTTAGCTCCTAAACCTAACCCTAAAACTAACCCTAAAACTAACCCTAGCTCCTAAACCTAATCCTAAAACTAACCCTAACCCTAAAACTAACCCTAACCCTAAAACTAACCCTAGCTCCTAAACCTAATCCTAAAACTAACCCTAACCCTAAAACTAACCCTAACCCTAAAACTAACCCTAGCTCCTAACCCTTAATGTAATTCTAACCCTAACACTACTTCTAACCTTAACCCTAAACCCCCTAGAGATCATGGGGACCAACAACATGTCCCCAGTTGGTCAAATGATTTCGACCCCACAAGAATAGTTAAACACACACACACACATCTTATACCCCCTCTCTGCCAAAGAAGAGTGGATGGGCAGAGCTTTCCCTTTCCTTCTTTTTCATCAAATCACTACCAGAAAGCTCAAAAATACATTGTGGCCATTGGCCTTTCATTTCATGCTTGTTCTAAAGGATTTCAAAGCATGTCGACATCTATGAAGGTTATCGAGAGATTGCATCAGATATGTATTTGAATTTGACCATTTATTTCAATGGGTTTCATGGATCAATAAAGAAACACTCCTGGGTGTTGGAGCTATGAGAGGTCTAACGATGTGGTTGAGTGGTACTGGACAGCTGATAAATTGTTAACCAGAATCAGTGTGTAACTGAATGATCCACATTACACTGACTGAATGATGGCCATCAAATATTTAGCACTCAGTTTAAGCAGCTTCTGAAGAGGGAATTTTTTTGCCAGACTGCAAAAGTCCATTGATAGTCAATCGCCAAAACCCTGTCCAAAAGAACACAATGGAGTCTTTGAGTGTGTGTGTGCATGTGTGTGTTTATGTGTGGGTCTGACTTGACCTCTTTTGTTTCTCTCTCTCTCTCTCTTTCTCTCTCTCTCTCTTTCTCTCTCTCTCTCTCTCTCTCTCTCTCTCTTTCTCTCTCTCCCCCCCTCTCTCTCTCTCTCTCTCTCTCTCTCTCTCTCTCTCTCTCTCTCTCCCCTGCCTCCCCCCTCCCTCCCTCCTCTCTCTCTCTCTCTCTCTCAGTGGGAGAAGCTCCAGATGACGTCTAGTGAGAGGAGGAAGATCATTTGTTCTGTGACGTTCCATGTCATCGCCATCACCTGCGTGGTGTGGTCCCTCTACGTGCTCATCGACCGCACTGCAGACGAGATCAAAGCAGGTTAGCACAGTCACCAAAACCACCACAACACCCTTCAGCATGGACACTGCACACCACATACTCTTCAGTTCTTTCACTGCATGCTAAAAACACCACTACACACCTTAGAACAGCCACACACCCCTCAGCATGGACACTGCACACCACATACTCTTCAGTTCTTTCACTGCATGCTATAAACACCACTACACACCTTAGAACAGCCACACACCCCTCAGCATGGACACTGCACACCACATACTCTTCAGTTCTTTCACTGCATGCTAAAAACACCACTACACACCTTAGAACAGCCACACACCCTTCAGCATGGACACTGCACACCACATACTCTTCAGTTCTTTCACTGCAGGCTAAAAACACCACTACACACCTTAGAACAGCCACACACCCCTCAGCATGGACAGTGCACACCACATACTCTTCAGTTCTTTCACTGCAGGCTAAAAACACCACTACACACCTTAGAACAGCCACACACCCCTCAGCATGGACAGTGCATGCCACATACTCTTCAGTTCTTTCACTGCAGGCTAAAAACACCACTACACACCTTAGAACAGCCACACACCCCTCAGCATGGACAGTGCATGCCAAAAGCACCACAACAACCTTCACTCAATACAGTAACGGCATTCCAAAAACACCACAAAACCCCTCACTTAATACGGTGACGGCAAAAACACAATACACAATTCTAATACAGTACAACATGACACATACACACACATACACACACTCTCTCGGTCATGCCCGTTCACACAGATTGACATGTTGTGTTTCTGCTCTGATTGTTATAATAGTTAGTACCCATCTGTAATAACAGGCCAGTTATCTCTTTCACTGTCTTCTTACATCAAGTCATTTTGCAGCTAGTACTCAGCATGGTGCAAGACAATTAGGACGTTTTTTCTGGGTCTGTTAAGATGTTATTGTACTACTAAGGAGCGGCAGGTAGCCTAGGGGTTAGAGTGTTGGGCCAGTAACCGAAAGGTTGCTAGATTGAATCCCCAAGCTGACAAGGTAAAAATCTGTCATTCTGTCCCTGAACAAGGCAGTTATCCCACTGTTCCTAGGCTGTCATTGTAAATAGGAATTTGTTCTTAACTGACTTGCCTAGTTAAATAAAGGTTAAATAGAAAAAAGGAGAAAGGAGGAGAGAGAACCACCATCTGGTTTGACTAGGGAGTATACGGGCATGTTAAACTGAGTTATACTGTATAGTGTACATTCAATCATCTGTTCTCTCTCTCTCTTTCTCTCTCTCTGTCACTGGTAATACATTGTAATGACAATCTCTTCACCCATGCAGCCGGAAGAATCCCAGGTAAATTTTTCACCTTTGACCTTTAACCCTGTTTTATGTCATTTCCTGTGAGACTGGGCTCTGGTGTGTAGGTCTTTCTCTCATTTCAAATCACATTTTATTTGTCACATGCTTCGTAAACAACATGTGTAGACTAACAGTAAAATGCTTACTCACGAGCCTTTCCCAACAATACAGAGAAAGAGAAAATAGAGAAATAATAGAAAAGTAAATCAAGTATTAATAGATACACAATGAGTACCGATAACATGGCTATATGCCAGGGGTACCAGTACTGAGTTGATGTGAAGGGGTACGAGGTAATTAAGGTAGATATGTACATATAACTAGGAATAAAGTGACAGATGGTCAACAGTAGCAGCAGCATGTGTGATGAGTCAACAAAAGCTAGTGCAAAACGGGTCAATGCCGATAGTCCGGGTAGCTACAGTATTTGGTTAACTATTTAACAAACTATTTAGCAGTCCTATGGCTTGGGGGTAGAAGCTGTTCAGGGTCCTGTTGGTTCCAGACTTGGTGCAGTCTATGGTGGCTGGAGTCTATGACTATTTTTAGGGCCTTCTTCTGACACTGCCTGGTATAGAGGTACTGGGTGGCAGTCCACACTACCCTCTGTAGCGCCTTGCGTCAGATGCCAAATAGTTGCCATACCAAATGGTGATCTAGCCAGTCAAGATGCTCTCAATGGTGCAGCTGTAGAACTTTTTGAGGATCTGAAGACCCATGCCAAATCTTTTCAGCCTCTTGAGGGGGAAGAGGCATTGTCGTGCCCTGTTAATTACTGTGTTAGTGTGTTTGGACCATGATGGATCCTTAGTGATGTGGACACCGAGGGACTTGATGCTCTCGACCTGCTCCACTATATCCCTGTCAATGTGAATGGGGGCGTGCTCGGCCTTCATATCCTGTAGTCCATGATCAGCTCCTTCGTCTTGCTGACGTTGAGGGAGAGGTTGTTGTCCTGGCACAACACTGCCAGGTCTCTGACCTCCTCCCTATTGGCTGTCTCATCGTTGTCGGTGATCAGGCTTACCACCGTCATGCCATTGGCAAACATCATGATGGCATTGGAGTCGTGTGCGGCCACGCAGTCGTGGGTGAACAGGGAGTACAGGAGGGGACTAAGCACGTACCCCTGAGAGGCCCCTGTATTGAGGGTCAGCGTGGCAGATGTGTTGTTGCCTATCCTCACCATCTGGGGGTGGCCCGTCAGGAAGTCCTGGATCCAATTAGAGAGGGAGGTGTTCAGTCCCAGTGTCCTTGGCTTAGTGATGAGCTTGGAGGCCACTATGGTGTCGATCGCTGAGCTGTAGTCAATGAACAGCATTCTCACGTCGGTGAAAGTGTAGTGTTTAGTGCAATAGAGATTGCCTCATCTGTGAATCTGTTGGGGCGGTAGGCAAATTGGAGTGGGTCCAGGATGTCTGGGATGATAGTGTTAATGTGAGCCATGACCAGCCTTTCAAGCACTTCATGGCTACAGATGTGGGTGCAACAAGGCGGTAGTCATTCAGACAGGTTACCTTGGTGTTCTTGGGCAGAGGGACTATGGTGGTCTGCTAAAAACATACTGGGTCAGGGAGAGGTTGAAAATGTCAGTGAAGACACTTGCCAGCTGGTCAACGCATGCTCTGAGTATGCGTCCTGGTAATCCGTCTAGCCCTGCGGCCTTGTGAATGTTAACCTGTTTAAAGGTCTTACTCACATCGGCCACGGAGGGCGTGATCACACAGTAATCCGGAACAGCTGGTGCTCTCACGCATGGTTCAGTGTTGCTTGCCTTGAAACGAAGATAGATAGGCATTTAGCTCATCTGGTAGGCTTGTATCACTGGGCAGCTCGCGGCTGGGTTGCCATTTGTAACGGACTATATTCAATGCTAGCGAAACTGACCTGTAGCTTAGCATCCGCTTCATCGGACCACTCCCGCATTGAGTGCGTCACTGGTACTTCTTGTTTGAGTTTTTGCTTGTAAACAGGATAGAGCTATGTCAGATTTGCCAAATGGAGGGCGAGGGAGAGCTTTGTATGCGTCTCTGTGTGTGGAGTAAAGATGATCTAGAGTTTTTTTGCCTCTAGTTGCACAGTTGAGTGCGGTCTTAGTGTCAGCATCGGTTTGTGGTGGTAAATAGACAGCTACGAAAAATATAGATAAAACTCTCTTGGTAAGTATACTGAACAAAAATATAAACGTAACATGCAAAAATGTCAACAATTTTACCGAGTTATAGTTCATATAAGGAAATCAGTCAATTGAAATCAATTAATTAGGCCCTAATCTATGCATTTCACATGACTGGGAATACAGATGTTGGTCACAAATACCTTATTTTTTTAAAGGTAGGGGCATGGATCAGAAATCCAGTCAGTGTCTGTTGTGACCACCATTTGCCTCATGCAGCGTGACACCTCCTTCGCATAGAGTGGCTGTTGATTGTGGCCTTTGGAAGGATGTCCCACTCCTTTATAAGGGCTCTGCGAAGTTGCTGGATATTGGCAGGAACTGGAACACGCTGTCGTACACGTCGATCCAGAGCATCCCAAACAGGCTCAATGATGACATCGAGCCATGCATTATCATACTGAAACATGAGGGGATGGTGGCAAATGAATGGCATGAAAATGGGCCTCAGGATCTCGTCACGGTATCTCTGTGCATTCAAATTGCCATCAATAAAATGCAATTATGTTCGTTGTCTGTAGCTTATGCCTGCCCATACCATAACCCCAACGCCATCATGGGGCACTCTGTTCACAACGTTGACATCAGCAAACCACTCACCCACACAACGCCATACACGTGGTCTGCGGTTGTGAGGTCAGTTGGACGAACTGACACATTCTCTAAAACAACATTATGGTAGAGAAATTAATATTTAATTATCTTGCAACAGCTCTGGTGGACATTACTGCAGTCAGCATGCCAATTGCACGTTCCCTCAAAACTTGCGACATCTGTTGCATTGTGTTGTGTGACAAAACTGCGCATTTTAGAGTGGACTTTTATTGTCCCCAGCACAAGGTGCACCTGTGTAATGATCATGCTGTTTAATCAGCTTCTTGATATGCCACACCTGCCAGATAAATGGATTATCTTGGCAAAGGAGAAATCCTCATTAACAGGGATGTAAACAAATGAGCGCACAAAATTTGAGAGAAATACGCTTTTTGTGTGTGTAGAAAATTTCAGGGATGTTTTATTTCAGCTCATGAAACATGGGACCAACACCTTACATGTTGCATTTATATTTTTGTTCAGTGTAGTTTCTCATCAACGGTTTTCATGAGGTTTTCTAACTCCGGCAAGCAGAACCTTGAGACTTCCTTAATAGAGATCACGCCCCAGCGGTTGTTAACAAAGAGACACACATCACCCCCCTTGAGCTTACCTGATGATGCCGTTCTGTCCGATGCATAGAAAAGCCATTATTATACGTCCTTGTTCTGCCAAGTTTCCGAAAAACATAGGATATTACAGTTCTTCGGGTCCTGTTGATAGGATAGTCTCGAACGGAGCTCGTCCAGTTTGTTCTCCAGTGATTATACATTTGCCAATAGAACAGAGGGTAGAGGCGGATTATTTACTCGTTGCCATGGTTTCATCAGGGTACCCGCACGTCGGCCTCTATATGTGAACGACCCGCAGAAAATGGCCCTTCAATGTTTTGGTGCCTACTGGAGAGCTCTTCTTTGTCTACACCCATTAAGCACTGTTCACATCATCTTAAGTTTTAGCCCACCCACCTTTTTAAGGATTCACATGTGAGGTTATGTATTTAACAACCAAAGATTTCAAGACCAAAGACTGGTTTATACAATGGGTGTTTTCGTTAAATTTAGACTGGAGTGCCAGAGTGTGCTCTGGGCATTTGGAAACTCAGAGCGTTGTCAGATTGTCCGTTCATAAATTCAGAGCGTTTTGCTATCAGAGCATTCAGAGTGCACACTGGACGCTCTGGCCGAGGAGTAGTGTTGATCCGAGCGTTCTGACTTAACAACAGCAGTCAACACCCAAACTAACTGGCTAATGTTGGCTAGCTTGCTAGCTACTTCCACACACAAATGAGAGAACAGCTCACGGACCATTTTACTCACCCTAACAGAGCTGGTTAGGCTGTTTTTATGTTATCCAGAGTGTTGGGGACTGCAACTGTGCGGCTGGCAACAATTTAATTACGCTTTTTTGCCAACGTTTACTGACACCGGCCACATTCAACGGGTGTTGAGTGTTCATAAATTTGTCAGTTATTCTGCACTCTGGTACACTCAGCAGGGACCAAAAAGGTGACAGTTTTTTGTTGCACTGAAACATGCAAAAATTCCCTGCTAGGGGGAAATGCAGGTTTTAACTAATTAAACAACAAAGAATATGATCTACATGATCAGTCTCTGTGTGTCAAATAAAAAGTAGTTAATGTGAACCTGACTCACAGCTAAACAATGTAAAGAAAGCAATCCAATGTTATTTGTTGCCTAGACTTTACTGCAAATGACACTCAAGTATTGAGAAAAAATCAATACACTAATATTGCAGTTAGCCATGACAGCCTTTATAATAGAACGCTTGTGACCACACACATAAATATTGCACTTGGGAAAAAACATCATAAAGTAGAAATAGAACGAAACAAACAGTAATTCTATTTTTGCTCTATTATAGTGGCCACTATAGACATCGATAGTGCACACATGGTGGCCACTATAGACACTATAGACATTGTCTGTGGACATATGTTCTACAATGTGCCAGCAAAAGTGAGAAAGGGAAAGTGTGTGGTGTTCCTTTCACCTCTATAGCGGCACCAACTTAAGCCAGGCCCAGCTCCAGCTGCACTTGATCCCTGAATCCACTTGTTTAACAAGCAACGCCTCATTTTCACCTAATTCTCTCATTCTAAAAAATTAACCATATACTGTAGAGGGAAAACATTAGTTAACAGCTAGTGGTTAGTTCGTTAACATTTCACACAGATTGCCAGGGTCCGTAAGCAACTAACGCGTTATAACTTGAGTCGTAAAGCAGTTAATACTATGGCGAATTGGATAGGTTACTAATGTTAGCTCATCTGATGTTGTAACATTAGCTAGCTAAGTTAGCTATCTGACTTTATTAGCAAGCTAATTTTCACACCATAAACTAAATTATTTGATCAGATAAGTTGGCTAATGTTGCTCAACATTTCTCTGGCTATCTAACAGAGAATTCGATCCAGCTAGCAAGATACTTAAAAATGCAATACTTGTTCCACCATACTTTCTCCCTCACCTCAAACTTTCCAAATGCTAGTAGTTTTTCGGCTACAGCTCATGAAGTACCTGTCTCTGTGGTCAGCCAGTATTGCTCCAAACGCGCATCACTCATTCGCATATAGCCAGTAGTGATCCAACCCCCCCCAACTTTTCTAATCGGATCTACACGAATCACGTGGATCACCTATTTTGGATTCTAAATGGCGAATTTCGCCGAAAGGTGACTAGTTTGCATCCCTGACTCAGACGAGAGTGCTCTGAAATCGGTTGATTTCCAGAGCGAATTTACCAGCTAGCCAGAGCAAATTTACAAGCAACATCTATCGACAGTTGTCGCAGTGACATCATAAACATTCTATTGAAATAGTTACTTGCATAGTGGAGTATGACAAAATTAGAAACGTGTAATATCTGAAAATGTAGCTAGCTAGACTATCATACCCTTATACATGGATGGACGCTTCTCCCTCTCTGTCATGGATGTCATAGTTGCCCTTAGTTTGAAGATGTAATCCGGAGACAGGTGTTTTATACAACAGTCATCTGTGTTTTCTCTTTTCGACTCCGTCTGCATATTTGCAATCAAACGCCAGAATTTTCTCCATCTCCTTAGCTATTATACTCTAATTCCACTGATTTTAAAACTCAGTCCTCCAGAAAGTGGAGAGCAACACTCATGCAGTTCCACTACGTGATATCTTTCAAAAAAGTTGCGTTAGAAAGGATTACCTACACATACTGACCAGCTCATGTTATAGACAGACAGAAGCGTGCTACATGGCCGACCAATCGAAACTCGTCTCTCGGCATGTCCAGCCAACTCATTATCTCAGCCAATCATGGCTAGCGGGAAGGTTGCTGTCTTTTTCTGTAGTTTAACCAACTAGGCTCATAATTTAACAATTGTATTCATATTTACAGATGGCATACACGTTTGTTATTAAGGCACATGGAAGTTCACATGTTCCGGAAGGCTTTTCTTCCAAAAAATACATTTTGATAAAAAAAATTAAAAAGTATACGTTCAAATGGCTCTCCTGTGAACTAGTGATGCGCGATATATGCCTACTTTCCTGAAACGAGTCACATATAGCCGTCTCTTTCTCTAGCGAGTGTCTGGGATTAGGGCCTGGTCCGAAATGAGCAGTATGTCCTGTGCCGCCGACTCATTGAAGTAGAAATCTTCATCCAAATCGAGGTTAGTGATCGCTGTTCTGATGTCCAGAAGCCCTTTAAACTCATAGGAAACGACAGTGGAAAAATTATGTACAAAGCATAATTGGTTACGAGGCCGTAAAAAAGTCAAGCGCCATTCTCATTTCATCTTTCCTTGATTCCTCTTCTCCTTTCTCCTCGCCTCCATCTCAAATAATCCCCCTCCCCCACAAGGACAAAAAAAAAAAATTGCCTTTCTTGCACTTTTCTTACTAGCACTGACTTTGCTGATAGCGAGGAAAGTTTGACTTACTATGACTGTGATATGTGGTTGTCTATACCTTGAGATGAATGCACTAACTGTAAGTCGCTCTCTATAAGAGTGTCAGCTAAATTACTAAAATGTCAAATGTTTTTAAAACGCATTGGAGAAGGCCAGAGTGGAGGGACGTTGGACCTTCTTCTCCAATCTGTTTGGGAAGGAGGTAAGGAGATAGGACGCAAGGAATTGCGGAAAGACTAATTGAGATAGGGTCATGTAGGAAGTAAGAACTATCTACTCCCATTTCTTTCATCTTTCACCATTCACCATCTCTTAACTTGAAAGAATGATTATTATAGCATCGTCATCCTAGAAAAGCACACAGTTGAAGTCGGAAGTTTACATACACCTTAGCCAAATACATTTAAACTCAGTTTTTCACAATTCCTGACATTTAATCCTAGTAAACATTCCCTGTCTTAGGTCAGTTAGGATCACCACTTTATTGTAAGAATGTGAAATGTCAGAATAATAGTAGAGAGAATTATTTATTTCAGCTTTTATTTCTTTCATCACATTCCCAGCGGGTCAGAAGTTTACATACACTCAATTAGTATTTGGTAGCATTGCCTTTAAATTGTTTAACTTGGGTCAAACGTTTCAGGTAGCCTTCCACAAGCTTCCCACAATAAGTTGGGTGAATTTTGTCCCATTCCTTCTGACAGAGCTGGTGTAACTGAGTCAGGTTTGTAGGCCTCCTTGCTCGCACACACTTTTTCAGTTCTGCCCAAAATTGTTCTATAGGATTGAGGTCAGGGCTTTGTGATGCCACTCCAATATCTTGACTTTGTTGTCCTAAGCCATTTTGCCACAACTTTGGAAGTATGCTTGGGGTCATTGTCCATTTAGAAGACCCATTTACAACCAAGCTTTAACTTCCTGACCGATGTCTTGAGATGTTGCTTCAATATATCCACATAATTTTCCTCCCTCATGATGCTATCTATTTTGTGAAGTGCACCAGTCCCTCCTGCAGCAAAGCACCCCCACAGCATGATGCTGCCATCCCCGTGCTTCATGGTTGGGATGGTGTTCTTCGGCTTGCAAGCCTCCCCCTTTTTCCTCCAAACATAACGATGGTCATTATGGCCAAACAGTGGCCTTTCAGGTTATGTTGATATAGGACTCATTTTACTGTGGATATAGATACTTTTGTACCTGTTTTCTCCAGCATCTTCACAAGGTCCTTTGCTGTTGTTCTGGGATTGATTTGCACTTTTCGCACCAAAGTACAGTAATATCTTGGAGACAGAACGCGTCTCCTTCTTGAGCGGTATGACGGCTGCGTGGTCCCATGGTGTTTATACTTGCATACTATTGTTTGTACAGATGAACGTGGTACCTTCAGGCATTTGGTAATTGCTCCCAAGGATGAACCAGACTTGTGGAGGTCTACAATTTATTTTCTGAGGTCTTTGCTGATTTATTTGGATTTTCCCATGATGTCAAGCAAAGAGGCACTGGGTTTGAAGGTAGGCCTTGAAATACATCCACAGGTACACCTCCAATTGACTTAAATGATGTCAATTATCAGAAGCTTCTAAAGCCATGACATCATTTTCTGGAATTTTCCAAGCTGTTTAAAGGCACAGTCAATTTGGTGTATGTAAACTTCTGACACACTGGAATTGTGGTACAGTCAATTATAAGTGAAATTATCTGTCTGTAAACAATTGTTGGAAATATTACTTGTGTCATGCACAAAGTAGATGTCCTAACCAACTTGCCAAAACTATAGTTTGTTAAGAAGAAATTTGTGGAGTGGTTGAAAAACAAGTATTAATGACTCCAACCTAAGTGTATGTAAACTTCCGACTTCAACTGTATCTATGGTTGTGACGGTTTGCAATGTATTTTACGTCTCTCTTCTCTCTCTCTCTCTCTCTCTCTCTCTCTCTCTCTCTCTCTTTATCTCTTCTTTCTTTCTCCTTTCTTTCTTTCTCTCTTCTTTCTTTCTTTCTTTCTTTTCTGACCCTAACACCAGGTATCCTGGAGTGGCCATTCTGGACCAAACTGGTGGTGGTGGCCATCGGCTTCACTGGTGGCCTGGTCTTCATGTACATCCAGTGTAAAGTCTACATCCAGCTGTGGCGGAGACTCAAGGCCTACAACCGGGTGATCTATGTCCAGAATCGCCCGGAGACATGTAAAAAGCAGATGTTGGAGAAGCCTCCCCTCATGGAGCCCAATGTGGAGCACAAGGAGGCTCTGGCCCCCACCCAGTCAGACACAAACTCCTCCCAGTACACAGAGACAGAAGACTACAGTATGGAAGTGCTCCATGTCTGACCCACATATACACACATACAGGGACACACCATGTCTGACCCACATATACACACATACAGGGACACACCATGTCTGACCCACATATACACACATACAGGGACACACCATGTCTGACCAACATACAAGGCATTCAGAAAGTTTTCAGATCCCTTGACTTTTTCCACATTTTGTTACATTACAGCGTTGTTCTAAAATTGATTAAATTGATTTCCCCCTCATCAATCTACACACAATACCAGATAATGACAAAGCAAAATCAGGTTTTTAGAAATGTTTGCAAATGTATATAAAAAAACGGAAATATCACATTTACATAAGTATTCAGACCCTTTACTCAGTACTTTGTTGATGTACCTTTTGCAGCGATTATAGCCCTTGAGTCTTGTTGGGTATGATGCTACAAGCTTGACACACCTGTATTTAGGGAGTTTCTCCCATTCTTCTCTGCAGACCCTCTCAAGCTCTATCTGGTTGGATGGGGAGCGTCGCTGCACAGCTATTTTCAGGTCTCTCCAGAGATGTTTGATCGGGTTCAAGTACGTGCTCTGGCTGGGCCACTCAATGATATTCAGAGACTTGTCCTGAAGCCACCCCTGCATTGTCTTGGCTGTGTGCTTAGGGTCGTTGTCCTGTTGGAAGGTGAAACTTTGCCCCAGTCTGAGGTCCTGAGCGCTCTGGAGCAGGTTTTCATGAAGGATATCTCTGTACTTTGCTCCGTTCATCTTTCCCTCTATCCTGACTGGTCTCCCTGTCCCTGCTGCTGAAAAACATCCCCACAGCATGATGCTGCCATCACCATGCTCCACCATAGGGATGGTGCCAGGTTTCCTCAAGAGTTCAATCTTGGTTTCATCAGACCAGAGAATCTTGTTTCTTTTGGTCTGAGAGTCCTTTAGGTGCCTTTTGGCAAACTCCAAGTGGGCTGTCATGTGCCTTTTACTGAGGAGTGGCTTCCGTCTGGCCACTCTACAATAAAGGCCTGATTGGTAGAGTGCTGCAAAGATGGTTCGTCCTTCTGGAAGGTTCTCCCATCTCCACAGAGGAACTCTGGAGCTCTTTCAGAGTGACCATCGGGTTCTTGTTCACCTCCCTGACCAAGGCTCTTCTCCCCCGATTGCTCAGTTTGGCTGGGCGGCCAGCTCTAGGAAGAGTCTTGGTGGATCCAAACTTCTTCCATTTAAGAATGATGGAGACCAATGTGTTCTTGGGGACCTTCAATGCTGCAGAATTTATTTTGGTACCCTTCCCCAGATCTGTTCCTCATCACAATCCTGTCTCGGAACTCTACGGACAATTCCTTCGAACTCATGCCTTGGTTTTTGCTATGACATGCACTGTCAACTGTGTGTCCTTTTATAAACCGGTTATTTGAGTTTCCAAATCATGTCCAATCAATTGATTTACCCCAAGTGGACTCCATTCAAGTTGTATAGACAGCTCAAGGATGATCAATGGAAACAGGATGCACCTGAGCTCAATTTCGAGTCTCATAGCAAAGGGTCTGAATACTTATGTAAATATGTTTTTTTTATTTTTTTTATACATTTGCTAACATTTCTAAAAGCCTGTTTTCACTTTGCCATTATGGGGTATTGTGTATAGATTGATGAGGATAAAAATTCCTTTAATTTATTTACTATCTAATCTCTGTGCCCAACACATACAATTATCTGTAAGGTCTCTGTCTAGCAGTGCATTTCAAACACAGATTCAACCACAAAGACCATGGAGGTTTTCTAATGCCTCGCAAAGAAGGGCACCAATTGGTAATTTGTTTTTAAATAAAAGCAGACATTGAATATCCCTTTGAGCATGGTGAAGTTATGAATTACACTTTTTATGGTGTATCAATACACCCAGTCACTACAAAGTTAAAGGCGTCCTTTCTAACTCAGTTGCCTGAGAGGAAGGAAACCGCTCAGGGATTTCACCATGAGGCCAATGGTGACTTTAAAAGAGTTAACAGAGTTTAATGGCTGTGATAGGAGAAAACTGAGGATGGATCAACAACATCGTAGTTACTCCACAATACTTACCTGATTGACAGAGCAAAAAGAAAGAAGCCTGTACAGTATAAAAAATATTCCATAAGATGCATCCTGTTTGCAACAAGGCACTAACTAAAGTAATATTGCAGAAAATGTGGCAGAGCAATTACCTTTTTGTCCTGAATACAAAATGTTATTTTTGGGGCAAATCCAATACAACACATTACTGAGTACCACTCTTAATATTTTCAAGCATAGTGGTGGCTGCATCCTGTTATGGGTATTCTTGTTACCATTAAGGATGGGCAGTTTTACAGGATAAAAAAGCAATGGAATGGGGATAAGCACAGGCAAAATCCTAGAGAAAAATCTGGGATAGTCTGCTTTCCACCAGACACTGGGAGATGATTTCACCTTTCAGCAGGACAATAACCTAAAACACAAGGCCAAACCTACACTGGAGTTGCTTACCAAGAAGACAGTGAATGTTCCTGAGTGGCTTAAATCCACTTTAAAATCTATGGCATGACCTGAAAATGGTTGTCTAGCAATGATCAACAACCAATTTGACAGAGCTTGATACATTTTTTAAATAGAAATGGGCAAATGTTGCACAGTCCAGGTGTGGAAAGCTCTTAGAGATTTACATAGAAAGACTCATAGCTGTAATCACTGCCAAAGGTGCTTCTACAAAGTATTGACTCAGGGGTGTGAATACTTATGTAAATGAGAGATTTCTGTATTTCATGTTTTTGCTTTGTCATTATGGGGTATTGTGTGTAGATGGGCGAGAAAAAACATATTTAATGCATTATGAATTCAGGCTGTAACAAAATGTGGAATAAGTCAAGAGGTATGAATACTGACACACAGGGACACATCATGTCTGACCTACGTATATAAACACACACATGAACGCCACAGGAGGTTGGTGGCACCTTCATTGGGGAGGACAGGCTCGTGGTAATGGCTCGAGTGGAATCCATGGAATGGTATCAAATACATCAAACATATGGTTTGATGCCATTCCATTCGCTCCGTTCCAGCCATTATTATGAGCCGTCCTCCCCTCAGCAGCCTCCATTGATCAGCGCACAGAGTGAAACACATACACGCAGATATACAAAAGACTATAGTATGGATGTTCTCCTGAGGTGTGACCGTCCCACCCCAACCCCTGACCCCACCGTCTCCACACTGTCTGAGACAGGACTACGGACCAACAACCCTCCTTTCTCCACTGGGGCCCAATGAGCCCATAGACACCTCTATATACACACACACACACACACACACACACACATATCTCTGGGGGAACAGGACTGAGTCGGATGAACTCACTCTGCTTCAGAGGTTTCAGTGTTTCTGTTTCGTTGTTTGTTTGTTAGCTTGTATGTTTGGTTTATTGGTTGTACTTCCTGTGAGTCGTGGGCTAAAGCGCCGCCGGATCTCTGGAACATTCTAGAACACTTTGGAACATTCTGGAACATTCAACATTCCAACTACTGCCACCATACCGCTGAGAGCCCGCTAAGGCCTACATGCCCGCCCCTCTGGGTTTGGGTCTGTACTGGTCTGGACCAGATCAGACCGGATTGTATCGGATCTGACCATGCATTGAAGCACTTTTTAGTTCCCACCTACATCCCTCTCAACCCTTTTCTCTTTTAATATGAGTCAAGTTCTTTATAGTATATCCCAGCAAACAGAGGACATCTCTAGGACATTAAGCGATGTTCCCATTAGGTTTTTTAGGGTTTCAGCAAGACGTTATCCATAAGGGGACATCAGTGCAGGTCCCGGTTTGGTCGCAGTGTAATGTTATAATACGTTTTTTTTATGTCAACTAGGGAACTTTATGAACAGGTTCCTGTTTGGTTCTGGCAACCGGGAACTAAACAAAACCTCCACAGGACCATGACACAATGTCTTGACGACCATTTTGTGATGTTCCCAGGAAGTCCTAAGGACACATTTTTGTTTCCAGTATAAGTGTGGGAAATTATACAGAAACAAACAGGAAGATTTGTGGGAAAATCTTTTGATTTACATTTGACATTTCTGTCCCACACACAGACACATACACACCTGCCCTCCCTTGGATGACAAAAAAGGAATCGAGAAAAGCAATGAATGATGGGGGGAATGGAATTTTGCCAAAATGATCATTTCCCTTTTCATCTAGAAAAACAAACACTGAAAGTCATTGCTATATATGGCCTACTGGTTATTCAAGCTCTGGGGTTTTTACATCTTGTTTGGGTTGGGTTGGTACAATATTGATACAACGTTGATACAACCAAAACACAACGTTGGGATAACATCAGATCCAGCCATCCACCTGACATTACCTCCTTCTACCATTGGAACTCTTTAAAGGCTCTGAGAAGAATGTAACGTTTTTAAAACCATTTTCTACCAACCATTCAGTCACAGGAAATTGCTAGATAATCTCCCATGTCAGTCATCATCTTAACATGACCTTTGGAAAATCAACCAATCGGTCATGTTTTTTCTATTGTGTGAATTATACAGTACTTCTGGTATTCCATGTGCAGTTTTTAATAATAATCTGTTGTTAATTATGTTGGTGTAATCATGGGTTTTATGATGCCTTGAGGAAGCTACAGCTTGCTATATTTAGACTGTTATCTCATCCTGTCATCCTCCTCTCTTCCCAAGGCAGTTTATAGTGGGCCAATTGGCTTCTCTGATCACACTGATAATGATAATGTAGATGGATAATGCAGATGGGATTATTAAAATCCTCATTTACATAAGATTATATTAATTTGATCACTGGCTGTTTATTTTCCTCCACTGAGAGGTCCAGAGGCAGAAGGCATGGAGTACAGGGCCTATTATTATGAGACAACCAATCACCATCATCTACCATCCCCTGACCAGCTCCCTCGCCTCAAGCCATGAACTGGCCTCTATTGGTTGACCTGGACTCTACTGTTTGACCTGGCCTCTACTGGTTGACCCGGCCTCTACTGGTTGACCTGGCCTCGACTGGTTGACCTGTCCTCTACTGGTTGACCTGGCCTCTACTGGTTTACCTGGCGTCTACAGGTTTACCTGGCGTCTGCTGGTTTACCTGGCCTCTACTGGTTTACCTGTTCTCTACTGGTTTACCTGCCATGATATATTGCTTGTTTATTTTTCCCTCTATGATTCTATGAAAAGACCTATAGAAATGTAATAAATGATTATTAATGCTGATCCTATTTTTACTATGGTGATGAGGGTGGGTGGGTTATACTGTAGCCTAGTTGTACACCTACAGTCAGTTATTGAGACTCCGGTGTGAGAGAGAGACAAACACCTGATACAGAGACCTGCAACACAACATAACGTTTTTCAGTCGAGCTAAAGTCTCTATTGCACAGTTAGACAACCTTCCCTTTCTACGTTACAGTGATCAGTCCCTAACCCACCAGTTGTTTCACTAATCATTATTTGATTTAACTTGATGTGTCGCTGTTTCTCACATCTGGCATAATGAGGCTTTGATTAGACACATTTGTACATTTTTCGATTTCATTTTTCCTAAAGTAACGTCTGATGCTTCTCTCCAGTAAAGTTGCCATATGTTGACAATAGAGACAGTTGTTTGACAGAGCCAAAACCTTATGTTGTCATCAATGATATCAGTCAAATGTAACTTGGTAAGAGTCTAATATAGTGTCAAATTCAATCTGCGCAGAAATGCAAGAACATGATTTCTTGACTTAATTACAATACTAAAATCTAAATGCTGAGCAGTGACAGATGTCCCTTGTGTCTGTGCTCTTCTAGAATACTGATTGAGGGGTGGAGATGATGTAGTTAATTATTCCTTGCCCACGAACATTCGGCCACCCATCAGAGATGATTGCAATACAGTCTGCCTTCTCTAGGATTTGCTTGACCTTCACTTGAACTTTGTTGAACTCTGCATCCAGCAAATGAGTAGATAAAGCATGTCTGGTTGGAGGGGTGTACGCTGGGCGAATAACATTCAGAAATCTCTTCCAGTACACATTGCCTGTGAGCACCAGAGGTGAACCAGTTGCATACACAGCTCAAGCAAGACAATCATCAGCATTTCTCTGACTACGTTTCTCCCAAAAAAAATTCTGATTCCGGAAGGACCGTGGGCTGTTGCTATCGATAAGGTGTCTGATTCATCTGCGCAGAAATGCCAGAACATGATTTCTTGACTTAATTACAATACTAAAATCTAAATACTGAGCAGTGACAGAACATGAACGTGTATTGGAACTGTCAGCAGAGCGGTTTGGCGGTGAGGAGCTGGCTGGGTCACCATCTAGTGTTGGGAGTAGGGAAGTGCAGTCTGAACACGGGTGTTGTGGTTTCCTCAAGGCAACACTGTATTTTGGGCTTACAGTCTGTTGTACGTGCTTTTGTATCTGTTGAAGAACAGCAATGCCAGGGTCCTCTCTGGCCTTTTACAACCATTCCAGCAAACACACATTTTTATCAACAATGTATTTGATACTAGTGTAAACATACACATGACAACAACAGAGGTCCAACCATGACACTTGTACAATGACGACAAACAAAACCAAAATCAGCATTGTTCTTTCAACATCTGATTTCCTGTAATGTAAAGCTCCACTGTATTCTGGGATTTGGTGTCTTAATTTGTATCAAAGTTGGGATTAGAGTTGCGGGTGGCAGGTGCCAGGAAGCATAGCGGCTAGAGCGTTGGGCCGGTTGCTGGTTCGAATACCTGAGCCAACAAGGTGAAAAATCTGTCTGTGTCCTTGAGCAAGGCACTTAACCCTAATTAGCTCCAGGGGCGCTGTACTACTATGGCTGACCCTGTAAAACAACACATTTCATTTCACCTATCTGGTGTATGACAATAAAACATGTTTTTGTTGTATTTGAGAATCATGTTTGGTTATAAGGGCCTCATGCTTTCTCAGAACAACACACATATGTATTAATACATATTATTATTGTATTATACAGCTGTGAACTCACACAGTCCCCTGTACGGTGTACATTTTAGGACACACAGTCCCCAAGATACTCTTTACGATAAGACAGAAAAAGTGCAATTACCTTAGCTGACCTGGTCAATTCTCTAGTACTGTCGCTCTCATCCAGAGGCTGACTCTCTGGAGACATGATGATTATTTCTACATTTTCTGTGTTGTATTTATTTATTTTGAAGAAAAATATTTGTTTGCATCAAAAGAGACCCTTTCAAATTGTGATTTTATTCAAGTAATACTAGCAGTACCAACTCCAGTTGAGCTTCCTCCTGGAAAGCAATTCCACCTCTGTGTGTTCTCCTGTACTGACTTTTTCACACTGTCTTAGTTATTGTCGGATTCAAGACTCTTTGAAAGGGAGTGGTAATACACTGAGGCCAGGCTTAAAGTAAACCACACTGCGCTTGGCTTTTAAAGGTCATTTACTCTTAAGTCGACGTCTATAGTTCTACCCTCTATAAGTTATTCAACCTGCGTTTATAACCACTGCTTTTACCTGATCAATACAATGGATCCAAATGATACATCTGTTTATTTTAGTCAGAGAATTATTGAGATTTTCAAATATGAACATTTACATGATTGATATGAATTGAAATGATAGATGTTTGATGATGTATAGCTGGCTCCTATAATTCTCTCTTTGAGAGAACATACTTGTTGATGTTGACCTTTCATGTTTGACCTCAGACTTTACTGTACAGGGCTTTGCTTAGCTATTTGATGAGAACGGTTTTTACTGCCAAGCTCTATAATAACTTTGTAACGGCGGCCCTCCATTTTCCCCAGCATTTGCACAATTCTGGCAACTTTCCCCAAATTCCAAAGTTTTCCAGATGTCCCGGTTGGAATATTCACAGATTTCTGGAAAACCTGACCATTTTGGGAAAGTTCCTGGAATAATGAAACCCCTAAACCATACTGTGTAACATTACTCTGGCAGAGGTCTGTCTGTGTAAGAGGACACACAGCTCTCCTGCAGAACATATGTAACTTAAACAGACATTCCATAAGGAAAGCCGTTCCGTCCCCCATCATCAAAATAATAACCCTTGTGCTGAGAAAGTGTTACTTGCATAAAACTACAGTGCTTTACTACTGACTCGACTTGAACATACGACTGTTTCCCTCCTTCATATATCATTCCACATGTTTGTCTGTGAGTTTACCTTTGAATAGTAACTGTATAAAATTTTGGTAAGAAAATAAGTACTTATGTTTTAAAAAATAAATATTGATGTGTTTTGATTTGTTTCATTTCCCATGTTTGAATAAAGTATGTAGATTGAAAAACCAACCAAATAAAAATGAAAACCTTTAAACGGTTTGTTATTATGAATACCAGAATGTCTTCTTTCATTTTAGCTGGTGAATATGCGCGGTGACTTTCTGCTGGTGACTTTCATTGTCACCAACAGTTTTACAATACTATAAGGAGAAATAGAAAAGCACATTTTGAGAATTTTTATTTGACATTTGAATTGTACAACAATGATGATTCACTTTCTGTTTGTAAAAATCGCTGGCAAAAAAGTTGAATTGCATCAGTGGGTATGTGCTTATCATAGCACAATATACATACAGCACAGTATGTAAGAAACAACACCATAAATCACTGTTCACAATATCTCCATCAGTCCCTCGCTCCCATCCTTCCTCTCACCCTCCTCCATCCCTCTCTCAGACAGCCACACTGTTAGGGATGCGGTCAGGAGAGAAGTAGTAGTAGGGTAGTTTCTTGCCTTCGTTGCGGATCTTGATGGCACTGCTGACCTCTGCCAGTCTCTTCCTGAATGATTCCATGGCCTCCTTCACAGGCTTCTCTATGAAGTGCTCATCTGGGTACATCCCCAGGAACAGCTGGAGAGAGAGAGAGAGAGAGAGAGAGAGAGAGACAGACACACAGAGGTTGGAGGGCTTTCTTTAACATTCAGAATAAAAGCAGACAACCGTGTGTGTGTGCATGTGTTATGTGCATGTGTGTTGTGTGCATGTGTTGTGTGCGTGTGTTATGTGCATGTGTGTTGTGTGCATGTGTTGTGTGCGTGTGTTGTGTGTGTGTGTGTTGTGTTTACTTCATTCTCCTGGAACTGACTAAGGGCCCAGACAGCCCCTAGGTGCCAGCAGGACCGGCCGCGGTCAGGGAGACTCTCGATGATGAACTTCACATCTACCACCCCCTTTTGTGTGGGAGGGGGCTTCCGCATGGTGGGGGGCGCATTGGGGATCCACGAGCACCAGTCATACTGAAATACACAGAGTAGGCAGACATTAACATCTAAGGGAAGCTAGGTGGTACTCTCGTATGATGACAGTGGATTGTGCAGTCAGATGGAACAGAGTAAATCATCATTTTAACGTCATAGATGTAGCCGGTGGTAACTTGTGGAATAGATACCGTCTGGAATGCGGTTTTAACCAATCAGCATTCAGGATTAGACCCACCCGTTGTATAATGTGGACCAATTGTCCAAAGCCTACCTGACTAAATAGCCTACCTGAGCAAATCTTACCTGTCTAAAGTCTACCTTACAAAATCTAACCAAGGCTTGGATTCAATCAGATCGAGCATTGACCAGCCTTAACCAGCGTTGGCCGATATCTGCATAGCAGATGTTTTGGCGGTGTTGGAGGTAACAGCGGTATGAGCTGACATATCGGTGAGCGGCTGCTCTTGTGTGTCACAAACCACTCCCTTATTAACCCTACTGCATTAGAAGTTACAAACCACTCCCTTATTAACCCTACTGCTTTAGAAGTTACAAACCACTTCCTTATGATCCCTACTGCATTAGAAGTTACAAACCACTCCCTTATTAACCCTACTGCATTAGAAGTTACAAACCACTCCCTTATTAACCCTACTGCATTAGAAGTTACGAACCACTTCCTTATTAGCCCTACTGCATTAGAAGTTACAAACCACTCCCTTATTAACCCTACTGCTTTAGAAGTTACAAACCACTCCCTTATTAACCCTACTGCTTTAGAAGTTACAAACCACTCCCTTATTAACCCTACTGCTTTAGAAGTTACAAACCACTTCCTTATTAACCCTACTGCATTAGAAGTTACAAACCACTCCCTTATTAACCCTACTGCATTAGAAGTTACAAACCACTTCCTTATTAACCCTACTGCGTTAGAAGTTACAAACCACTTCCTTATGATCCCTACTGCGTTAGAAGTTACAAACCACTTCCTTATTAACCCTACTGCATTAGAAGTTACAACCCACTTCCTTATTAACCCTACTGCATTAGAAGTTACAAACCACTCCCTTATTAACCCTACTGCGTTAGAAGTTACAAACCACTCCCTTATTAACCCTACTGCATTAGAAGTTACAAACCACTCCCTTATTAACCCTACTGCATTAGAAGTTACAAACCACTCCCTTATTAACCCTACTGCTTTAGAAGTTACAAACCACTCCCTTATTAACCCTACTGCTTTAGAAGTTACAACCCACTTCATTATGATCCCTACTGCATTAGAAGTTACAAACCACTCCCTTATTAACCCTACTGCTTTAGAAGTTACAACCCACTTCATTATGATCCCTACTGCATTAGAAGTTACAAACCACTCCCTTATTAACCCTACTGCATTAGAAGTTACAAACCACTCCCTTATTAACCCTACTGCTTTAGAAGTTACAAACCACTTCCTTATGATCCCTATCAATCAAATTTCAATCAAATGTATTTATAAAGCCCTTCTTACATCAGCTGATGTCACAAAGTGCTATACAGAAAGCAAGCCGAAAACCCCAAACAGCAAGCAATGCAGGTAAGGAAGCACGGTGGCTAGTAAAAACATCCTAGGAAGGCCAGAACCTAGGAAGAAACCTAGAGAGGAACCAGGCTATGAGGGGTGGCCAGTCCTACTGCGTTAGAAGTTACAAACCACCTCCTCATTGACCCTACTGCGTTAGAAGTTACAAACCACTCCCTTATTAACCCTACTGCATTAGAAGTTACAAACCACTCCCTTATTAACCCTACTGCATTAGAAGTTACAAACCACTTCCTTATGATCCCTACTGCATTAGAAGTTACAAACCACTCCGATATGATTCCTACTGTGTTTGAAGTTACAAACCACTTCCTTATTAACCCTACTGCATTAGAAGTTACAAACCACTTCCTTATGAGCCCTATTGCATTAGAAGTTACAAACCACTTCCTTATGATCCCTACTGCATTAGAAGTTACAAACCACTCCGATATGATTCCTACTGTGTTTGAAGTTACAAACCACTTCCTTATTAACCCTACTGCATTAGAAGTTACAAACCACTTCCTTATTAATCCTACTGCATTAGAAGTTACAACCCACTTCCTTATTAACCCTACTGCATTAGAAGTTACAAACCACTTCCTTATTAACCCTACTGCATTAGAAGTTACAAACCACTCCCTTATTAACCCTACTGCTTTAGAAGTTACAAACCACTCCCTTATTAACCCTACTGCATTAGAAGTTACAAACCACTTCCTTATGACCCCTACTGCGTTAGAAGTTCAAAAACCGTCACTAGAAAGTGTAACCTCTATCAATGTTAGACATCATTATTAAGCTAATGCCTTTGGATGGGGGGGATTTATGCCTATCAATCTAATTTGAGTGTTTGAATTTGTAACGTGGTTGCATACACTTTTAACGCAGCTGCATGGGATTATAGTCGAGTGTGGTTTCATTGCATCCAATGGCACTGTCCTTGATAAGGTAACGCAGTGAGCCGCTTGTAGATTTCACAGCTCTAATGCTGTTCCACCTCTAACACCATTTTTTACATGAACATTGTAGTCATTTAGCAGACCTACAGTTAGACCGCCAAAACAACGCTATGCAGATGTCAATCTGATTGAATCTAGCCCTAAATGTTACCTGTCCGAAGTTGACAGCAGCATGGTGAGCAGAGGCAGTGAAGATGATGACAGTCAGGTACTCTGTGAGATCCTCACGTGTCTTCAGGGATTTGGGAAACTCTGCAGAAAAAGTTTCCATATAATCCAGTCTAATGTTATTTGTCACATGCTTCATAAACAACAGGTGAATACCAACAGTGAAATGTTTACTTACGGGTCCATTTCCAACAATGCAGAGTTAAATTAAAAATAAATAGTGACATTAAATGACTCCTTGTCATTTTATTTATTTATTTTTAATTGAAACTTTATTTAACCAGGCAAGTCAGTTATTTACAATGACAGCCTACAACGGACAAACCCAGACGACGCTGGGCCAATTGTGCGCCGCCCTATGGGACTCCCAATCACGGCCGGTTGTGATACAGCCTGGATTCGAACCAGGGTCTGTAGTGATGCCTCAACCACTGAGATGCGCCACTCGGGGAGCCATAGAGTGCAGTGGTCAGCCCTTGCTTAACGCCAAGTTAAGTAAAACAAGTCGTTGGGGGCAACACAGGATGTTTAACAAGTCTTGTGCCGCAACACAGGATGTTTATTTTGACACTTGTTCCATGAGTGAGCCACTAACCAGTCCCTGACAGAGAGGCTATTGGCCAACTCAAAAGTTAAGTACATGTCTGTATACAAGGGTGTCTGCATAGCTAAATATCGATAATGTTACTGTGTGGTCAGCTACGTCTTTCAACACAATCCAGAGAAATAAGAAGTGTGTATTTGTATTGCAGATAACTCAAATATTTTAAAGCAGGCTATGCCATTGTCGTGTTTGTTGGTTATTATGTGTTTGTACCCACCACAGCAATCAAGGTCCTGCATCCCAAAGCTGCAGACATCTTTAACGAATGCCTGGATCTCCTCATCCTTCTGTACTGTGTCGTCACTGTCGTAGTAGATACACACCACGTCCCACACAAAACTAGAGTCAAAATAAAATGTAGGCTTAGGGTTAGAATAATAGCTAGGGTTAGGGCTGATCAATGATGTGGACATGAAGCTAGGTTTAGGGTTAGGGCTGATCAATGATGTGGACATGAAGCTAGGTTTAGGGTTAGGGCTGATCAATGATGTGGACATGAAGCTAGGTTTAGGGTTAGGGCTGATCAATGATGTGGACATGGAGCTAGGGTGAGGGTTGAGCCAGCGTGTGGACATGGAGCTAGGGTGAGGGTTGAGCCAGCGTGTGGACATGGAGCTAGGGTGAGGGTTGAGCCAGCGTGTGGACATGGAGCTAGGGTGAGGGTTGAGCCAGCGTGTGGACATGGAGCTAGGGTGGGGGTTGAGCCAGGGTGTGGACATGGAGCTAGGGTGAGGGTTGAGCCAGCGTGTGGACATGGAGCTAGGGTGAGGGTTGAGCCAGCGTGTGGACATGGAGCTAGGGTGAGGGTTGAGCCAGCGTGTGGACATGAAGCTAGGGTGAGGGTTGAGCCAGCGTGTGGACATGAAGCTAGGGTGAGGGTTGAGCCAGTGTGTGGACATGAAGGTAGGGTGAGGGTTGAGCCAGTGTGTGGACATGAAGCTAGGGTGAGGGTTGAGCCAGTGTGTGGACATGAAGCTAGGGTGAGGGTTGAGCCAGTGTGTGGACATGAAGGTAGGGTGAGGGTTGAGCCAGTGTGTGGACATGAAGCTAGGGTGAGGGTTGAGCCAGTGTGTGGACATGAAGGTAGGGTGAGGGTTGAGCCAGCGTGTGGACATGAAGCTAGGGTGAGGGTTGAGCCAGTGTGTGGACATGAAGCTAGGGTGAGGGTTTGAGCCAGTGTGTGGACATGAAGCTAGGGTGAGGGTTGAGCCAGTGTGTGGACATGAAGCTAGGGTGAGGGTTAGCCACCACCTGGCATCTCTTCCTGGTGATTGGTCTGGTCCCCCCCCCCCCCCCCCCCCCCCCCACACACACACACACACACACACACACCCCCCTATAACCTCTGACCTCTTGGTGGCATCCCAGACCCTGTTCCCGTCATCTCTGTAGTAGTAGTAGGGTAGGTCCTCAGGGCTGTCCACCCCGCGCGCCTTAATGGCATCAGGGAAACATAGAGATCTGAAGGTCAGTGACCTCATGGCCTTCTGAATCATCTCAACATGACCTCCACCTCCTGTACCGTTGGCCTGAGGAGAGACAGACACATTACCTGTACCGTTGGCCTGAGGAGAGACAGACACATTACCTGTACCGTTGGCCTGAGGAGAGACAGACACATTACCTGTACCGTTGGCCTGAGGAGAGACAGACACATTACCTGTACCGTTGGCCTGAGGAGAGACAGACACATTACCTGTACCGTTGGCCTGAGGAGAGACAGACACATTACCTGTACCGCTGGCCTGAGGAGAGACAGACACATTACCTGTACCGTTGGCCTGAGGAGAGACAGACACATTACCTGTACAGTTGGCCTGGGGAGAGACAGACACATTAACTGTACAGTTGGCCTGGGGAGAGACAGACACATTAACTGTACCGTTGATCTGAGGAGAGACAGACACATAAACAGCACTGTTGATCTGGGGTGAGACAGACACATTAACTGTACCGTTGATCTGAGGAGAGACAGACACATTAACTGTACAGTTGGCCTGGGGAGAGACAGACACATTAACTGTACCGTTGGCCTGAGGAGAGACAGACACATAAACAGCACTGTTGATCTGGGGTGAGACAGACACATTAACTGTACCGTTGGCATGAGGAGAGACAGACACATTAACTGTACCGTTGGCATGAGGAGAGACAGACACATTAACTGAATCTGTCTATGTCTCTGTCTCTCTCGCTCTCAAACACACACACGTTCTCACCTTATCGAAGATGCCAAACTCACAGATGAGTTGCTCTCTGGCCTTGGTGTTGATGGCGATGGTGAAACGAATGTGAGGAAGGAGCAACTAGAGTAGGACAGACCATCAGTGAGTCAACCAATCGATCAATCAATCAATCAGTACATTTATAACTAACCAATCCATGAATCAATGATTAAAGAATCAACCTATCAATGAATCAACTATTCAGTCACATTAGCAGGAACAAAACTCAAGCACAGACTGACGTGTAGTTGGTGTACCTTATATGCAGGGTGTATAGCAGGAAGCTGTCTGAACATGGCCACTCCAAACACCTCCGAGACCAGGTGAGTCCTCAGAAGGTGTGTGACTGTCTGGTGGATGTGGAAGTCTGAGGAGCGGACCCAGATCTTAGCTAGCATCCAGTCATACTGACCATCACTGGGCAGGAAGATAGGGTTGTCCTTCCCTGGAGTCTGACCCAGCTAGGAGACAGAGAGGAGGAGGAGGAGGAGGAGGAGGAGGAAGAGAGGGAGAATGAGGCGGAGGGGGAGGGGGAGGATGAAGGGGAGGAAGAGAGAGAGGAAGAACATGGCCGGAGGAGAGGAGAGGTATGTTTTACTAGATGGTGAAGAAACATGTGAAGTAAGCTTATGGGTCGTTCCATCAATTCCTTGCCTTTTGAAAAGTGCAATGAACTTTTGACTTATTTTAACATTCTGTCATAAAGAGCACATGTTCAACTTGATAAAAAACACGTTTTCCCTTCTCAAGAGATAAAAAAAAGTATCAGCATGTTAAATGTGCAACCAGAGGAAAAGAAAACTCTAGATCACCTTTACTCCACTCACAGAGACTCACAAAGCTGTCCCTCGCCCTCCATTTGACAAATCTGACCATAATTCTATCCTCCTGATTCCTGCTTACAAGCAACAATTAAAGCAGAAATCACCAGTAACTCGGTCAATAAAAAGTGGTCAGACGAAGCAGATGTTTTATTTTATTTCACCTTTATTTAACCAGGTAGGCCAGTTGAGAACAAGTTCTCATTTACAACTGTGACCTGGTCAAGATAAAGCAAAGCAGTGTGACACAAACAACAATACAGAGTTACACATGGAATAAACAAATGTACAGTCAATAACACAATAGAAAAAGTCTATATACAGTGTGCGCAAATTGCGTGAGGAGGTAAGGAAATAAATAGGCCATAGTAGATGCTAAGCTACAGGACTGTTTTGCTAGCACAGACTAAAATATGTTCCGGGATTCTTCCTATGGCATTGAGGAGTACACCACATCAGTCATTGACTTCATCAATAAGTGCATCGATGACATCGTCCCCACAGTGACCGTATGTACATACCCCAACCAGAAGCCATGGATTACAGGCAACATCCGCACTAAGCTAAAGGCTAGAGCTGCCGCTTTCAAGGAGCGAGACTCTAACCCAGAAGCTTATAAGAAATCCCGCTATGCCCTCCGACAATCCATCAAACAGGCAAAGCGTCAATACAGGACTAAGATCGAATCGTACTACACCAGCTCCGATGCTCGTCGGATGTGGCAGGGCATGCAAACCATTACAGACTACAAAGGGAAGTACAGATCCGAGAGCTGCCCAGTGATACGAGCGTACCAGACGAGCTAAACTACTTCTATGCTCGCTTCGAGACAAATAACAATGAAACATGCATGAGAGCACCAGCTGTTCCGGACGACTGTGTGATCACGCTCTCCACAGCTGATGTGGGTAAGACCTTTAAACAGGTCAACATTCACAAGGTCGCAGGGCCAGACGGATTACCAGGACGTGTACTACGAGCATGCCCTGACCAACTGGAAAGTGTCTTCACTGACATTTTCAAGCTCTCCCTGTCTGAGTCTGTAATACCAACATGTTTTAAGCAGACCACCATAGTCCCTGTGCCCAAGAACACAACACTTAGGTAACCTGCCTAAATGACTACCGACCCGTAGCACTCACGTCTGTAGCCATGAAGTGCTTTGAAAGGCTGGTCATGGCTCACATCAACGCCATTATCCCAGAAACCCTAGACCCACTCCAATTTGCATACTGCCCTAACAGATCCACAGATGATGAAATCTTTATTGCACTGCCCTTTCCCACCTGGACAAAAGGAACACCTATGTGAGAATGCTATTCTTTGACTACAGCTCAACATTCAACATCATAGTGCCCTCAAAGCTCATCAACAAGCTAAGGACCCTGGGACTAAACACCTCCCTCTGCAACTGGATCCAGGACTTCTTAACGGGCCGCCCCAAGGTGGTAAGGGTAGGTAACAACATATCCGCCACGCTGATTCTCAACACAGGGGCTCCTCAGGGGTGCGTGCTCAGTCCCCTCCTGTACTCCCTGTTCACTCATGACTGCATGGCCAGGCACGACTCCAACACCATCATTACATTTCCAGATGACACAACAGTGGTAGACCCGACAACCGACAACGATGAGACCTGACCATGTGGTGCAAGGACAACAACCTATCCCTCAACCTGGTTAAGACAAAGGAGATGATTGTGGACTACAGGAAAAGGAGGACCGAGCACGCCCCTATTCTCATCGACAAGGCTGTAGTGAAGCAGGTTGAGAGCTTCAAGTTCCTTGGTGTCCACATCACCAACAAACTAACATGGTCCAAGCACACCAAGACAGTCGTGAAGAGGGCACGATAAAACCTATTCCCCCTCAGGAGACTGAAAAGATTTGGCATGGGTCCTCAGATCCTCAAAAGGTTTAACAGCTGCACCATCGAGAGCATCCTGACGGGTTGCATCACTGCCTGGTATGGCAACTGCTCGGCCTCCGACCGCAAGGCACTACAGAGGGTAGTGCGTACGGCCCAGTATATCACTGGGGCCAAGTTTCCTGTCATCCAGGACCTCTATACCAGGCGGTGTCAGAGGGAGGCCCTATTTTGTCAAAGACTCCTGCCACCCTAGTCATAGACTGTTCTCTCTGCTACCACACGGCAAGCGATACCGGACCGCCAAGTCTAGGTCCAAGATGCTTCTAAACAGCTTCTACCCCCAAGCCAATCACTATTCACATTAAATAACTAATAATCTTCAGAAATGACTATCAAAGCAACAAAATAACTAGGGCTTTACAATGATGGTAAAACTTGGATAACTTTTGGGATTAAGTTGGTTAAAATCTTCCTAGAAGTGACAAAGGGTTGACAGAGGGACACTTTAGCAAGCCTTTATTCACTTTTTTTATTTTTTATTTATGAAATATTTGTGCACAATTTCTACTTAAGATATCAAAGCCACTAATTTTGTGGAACGACCCTTATAACAATTGACAAAAGGACTTAAACTTTACACTATTATGACACAAACAGTTGTTCAGCTGAGCTATTTGGCTAATGGCTAGGGTTAACACTAGCCAACTGCTCCCTAGTGTTTATCTAAGCACACAGAGTAGCCTACCTGTATGGCCAGAGGCAGGATCTTGCTCTGGCTGTTGTTGTACAGCAGACAGATAGGAGCAGCCAGGTACTGTAGCGTACAGGGGTCTGTACTGTTGGGACTGATGTCTTCCATCAACTCATAGTCTGCTAGGTAGATGTTACCAGCCTGCAAACAATACATAATACAAGGGGTGAATGTCTTAGAATTAACCTCCGAGTCTGTCTTTCTGAATGCCTTGTCTGTTTGTGTGTACAATCTGTCACAGGTACAGTGAGTGGATGTGATGTGTGCATGCATGTGTATATGCTTGCACAACTGCGTGCAGGTGCCATGTGACATGTGTGTGTATCAGTCATAGAATTAGGAATTAGAATAATTGAATAGGATCTCTATGGGTTCAGTCTCTACCTTGATCTCCTCCTCCAGAGTCATCTCTCTCTCCAGACAGTCTGCCACCATGTTGTGTGTAACAGGGAACTTCTCTGGCAGCTTGGTGCACTTCTGGATCATCACTGGGTTACAGCCGTTCAGGTACTGGTAGCCAAACATAAAGTCCTCTTTCCAGTGCTGCATCACATACTCTAGGATAGGGGGAGGGGAGGAGAGGAGAGGAGAGGAGAGGAGAGGAGAGGAGAGGAGAGGAGAGGAGAGGAGAGGAGAGGAGAGGAGAGGAGAGGAGAGGAAAAGGGATGGGATGGGATGGGAGGGGAGGGGTGGGGGAGAAGAGGAGGAGAGGAGAGGAGAAGAGAGAATGAGAGTGGAGGAGGAGGGGAGGAGGAGAGGAGAAGAGAATTATGATTGCAGAAACAGCTAGTATAGTGCCGGTCTTACATAAGGGGACCCTATGGAGAAAACAGAGACCACACACCTGAGATGGTGTTTTTGATCCTGACGAAGATCCGCTCAAAGTCAGCAAAGTCATTCCAGGAGGACTGGAACATGTGCATGAACTGGTTCACACACAGGTTCTCTATCCTGGGGAGGAAAGGACAACATCATCTAGCTGCAGGAGATTTATGATTCCTGATCCACCCTCCTGACTGACCTCTGCGATACCATGTAGAGAAACAAAATGTAATCTCAGGAGATCAGGATGGTCAAGTGAAGCTAAGATTTATGTTGAGTTATTTTCTTCCAATTTCAATGTGATCAACAAACAAGACAATTCAGGAAATGTCCCTCGCTGACTTACATGGACTTACTGGCAACCAGGAGTTGATGATGTATGTACACCTTCTTTACACACTTATCCACCTTATATTAGAACGTTAGCAGCGTTGGTTGTTAGGGATTAATTTATGGATAGAGTTATCGCTTCCCTTCCTTGTTATGATTCGCGCACATATGTGTGCAGTACTTTGGCAACAACATTTGGGATACCGAGAATGCTGCTACTCACCTCCTGGTGAGTAATATTCACTAGTCATTGGTACATTAGTACTGTCAATGTAGGTCAGTCATCATGTTTTGAATGTAATCCTACCCATCACCAGTCTGGTTAAGCTACATCAAGCATTGTGCAATGTCTTAATAGCACAACGTACTGCATGTGGTCCTTTGTATTTGTACCCTGTGCGCTCTGCAGATAAGATGTTATCAATGCAAATTCATCTGCACAAATAATTCAGCTGCACAAATAATTCAGCTGCACAAATAATTCAGCTGCACAAATAATTCAGTTGTTCAAACAAGCCACAGCAACAGTCATGATGACACCAACACTTCTCAGGACTATAAATACACGGCATGCTAACACCAGCCACTTCCTCTAATTCCTCATCACGTCTTTGAGTAGACCAAACATTAAGAACACGTCCTAATATTGAGTTGCACCCCCCCAATTCGTTGGAGCACGGACTCTATAAGGTGTCGAAAGCTTTCCACAGGGATGCTGGCCCATGTTGACTCCAATGGGTGCTGGACTATTCTTGATACACACAGGAAACTTTGAGCGTGAAAAACCCAGCAGTGTTGCAGTTCCTGACACAAACTGGTGTGCCTGGCACCTACTACCATACCCCGTTCAAAGGCACTTAAATCGCTTGTCTTGGCTATTCACCCTCTGAATGGCACGCATACACAACCCATGTCTCAAGGCTTGAAAACACAATCCATGTCTCAAAAACACAATCCATGTCTCAAGGCTTGAAAATCATTATTTACATGTAACCTCCCCAGTATCTACAGATTGAAGTGGATTTAAGTGACATGAATAAGTGATCATCAACTGACCAGGTGAATGCTATGTAATGAGCAGCTGTCATTAATGTTTTGTATACTGAGTGTATAAGCCATTTAGCAGACGCTTTAATCCAAAGCGATTTACAGTCATGTGTGTTTACATTTTACATATGGGTGATACCGGGAATCGAACCCACTATCCTGGCATTATAAGCACCTTGCTCTACCAACTGAGCTACAGAGGACCACACAGAGAAACTACAGAGCAAAGACAGACAACCCGTTTCCAAGGTTGCTATCCCTCCTAAGCAATCAAAGGAAAGTTGGACGTCATCATCACCCATATTCACCTTATTTTCTCATTTCATAATGTAGATTAAAGCATACAGTAAGCTGATAGGTGTGAACCAAAGTATTTGTCTCATTTTTCAGGGAAGTCAGGAATCAATACACGCAGTCAGTCAGGAAAGCAAAAACTAGCTTTTTCAAACAGAAATTTGCATCCTGTAAAGTTTTGGGACACTGTAAAGTCCATGGAGAATAAGAGCACCTCCTCCAAGCTGCTCACTGCACTGAGGCTAGGAAACACTGTCACCACCAATAAATCCACAATAATCGAGAATTTCAATAAGCATTTCTCTACGGCTGGCCATGATTTCCTCCTGGCTACCCCAACCCCGGCCAACAGCTCTGCACCCACCGCAGCTACTTGCCCAAGCCTCCCCAGCTTCTCCTTCACCCAAATCCAGATAGCAGATGTTCTGAAAGAGCTGCAAAACCTGGACCCGTACAAATCAGCTGTGCTAGACAATCTGGACCCTCTCTTTCTAAAATTATCCGCCGCCATTGTTGCAACCCCTATTACCAGTCTGTTCAACCTCTCTTCGTATCTTCCGAGATCCCTAAAGATTGGAAAGCTACCGCGGTCATCCCCCTCTTCAAAGGGGGTGACACTCTGGACCCAAACTGTTATAGACCTATATCCATCCTGCCCTGCCTTTCTAAAGTCTTCGAAAGTCAAGTTAATAAACAGATCACTGACCATTTCGAATCCCACCATACCTTCTCCGCTGTGCAATCCAGTTTCCGAGCTGGTCACGGGTGCACCTCAGCCACGCTCAAGGTCCTAAACGATATCATAACCGGCATCGATAAAAGACAGTACTGTGCAGCCGTCTTCATCGACCTGGCCAAGGCTTTCAACTCTGTCAATCACCGTATTCTTATCGGCAGACTCAACAGCCTTGGTTTCTCAAATGACTGCCTCGCCTGGTTCACCAACTAATTCTCAGACAGAGTTCAGTGTGTCAAATCGGAGGGCCTGTTGTCCGGACCTCTGGCAGTCTCTATGGGGGTACCACAGGGATCAATTCTCGGGCCGACTGTTTTCTCTGTATATATCAACGATGTCGCTCTTGCTGCTGGTGATTCCCTGATCCACCTCTACGCAGACGACACCATTCTGTATACATCTGGCCCTTCTTTGGACACTGTGTTAACTAACCTCTAAACGAGCTTCAATGCCATACAACACTCCTTCCGTGGCCTCCAACTGCTCTTAAACGCTAGTAAAACTAAATGCATGCTTTTCAACCGCTCGCTGCCCGCACCCGCCCGCCCGACTAGCATCACTACTCTGGACGGTTCTGACTTCCTGTCATCTAGGACCACTACTCTGGACGGTTCTGACAACTACAAATACCTAGGTGTCTGGCTAGACTGTAAACTCTCCTTCCAGACTCATATTAAACATCTCCAATCCAAAATTAAATCTAGAATCAGCTTCCTATTTCGCAACAAAGCCTCCTTCACTAACGCTGCCAAACATACCCTCGTAAAACTGACTATCCTACCGATCCTCAACTTCGGCGATGTAATTTACAAAATAGCTTCCAATACTCTACTCAGCAAACTGGATGAAGTCTATCACAGTGCCATCTGTTTTTCACCAAAGCCCCTTATACCACCCACCACTGCGACCTGTATGCTCTAGTCGGCTGGCCCTCGCTACATATTCGTCACCAGACCCACTGGCTCCAGGTCATATATAAGTCTATGCTAGGTAAAGCTCCGCCTTAGCTCACTGGTCACGATAACACCCACCCGTAGCACGCGCTCCAGCAGGTATATCTCACTGGTCATCCCCAAAGCCAACACCTCTTTGGCCGCCTTTCCATCCAGTTCTCTGCTGCCAATGACTGAAACAATTTGCAAAAATCACTGAAGCTGGAGACTTATATTTCCCTCTCTAACTTTAAACATCAGCTATCTGAGCAGCTAATCGCTGCAGCTGTACATAGCCCTTCTGTAAATAGCCCACCCAATCTACCTACCTCATCCCCATATTGTTTTTATTTACTTTTCTGCTCTTTTGCACACCAGTATTTCTACTTGCACATCATCATCTGCTCATCTATCACTCCAGTGTTAATTTGCTAAATTGTAATTACTCCGCTACTATGGCCTATTTATTGCCTTACCTCCTTACGCCATTTGCACACACTGTATATAGACGTTCTTTTATTTCTATTGTATTATTGACTACGCTTGTTTATTCCATGTGTAACTCTGTGCTGTTGTTTGTGTCACACTGCTTTGCTTTATCTTGGCCAGGTCGCAGTTGTAAATGAGAACTTGTTCTCCACTAGCCTACCTGGTTAAATAAAGGTGAAATAAAAAAATATATGTGTTTGTGTTTAGGTCTGGTGACGTGTAGGATACATGCAAATGTCCCTGGTTACTCATACATTAACTCTCCTGTTCCACAGGCTTTCATACAGAGCTTTGAAACAGGTTTCCTTTTAGTCTCATTTACATACTACTCACCACCCACCTACTGAGCCAACAGCGGATTTTTGTTTCCCATTTAGCCTTTATTCAAACCAAGAAGTCCCTTTGAGAACAATAAAAAAAACATTCTGAGGAACACCTCACTAGATGACAGCTCCATCCTGGACAACCTGACATTTAGAGCATAAGTGTCAATGCAATAAACAAATACTGCCCCTAAAAAACTGAAAATCCTCTATTATGACAAGCATGGGTCTTCTACATGGACATCTCCACATTGGAAAGAGGCCTGCTGTAGGTTTAGCACTGTAGAGAGTACAAATTAAACCGAGTGTAAATCTCCACATTGGAAAGAGGCCCGCTGTAGGTTTAGCACTGTAGAGAGTACAAATTAAACCGAGTGTAAATCTCCACATTGGAAAGAGGCCCGCTGTAGGTTTAGCACTGTAGAGAGTACAAATTAAACCCAGTGTAAATCTCCACATTGGAAAGACTAGGTCTACTGAAGGTTTAGCACTGTAGAGAGTACAAATTAAACCGAGTGTAAATCTCCACATTGGAAAGAGGCCTGCTGTAGGTGTAGCACTGTAGAGAGTACAAATTAAACCAAGTATAAATCTCCACATTGGAAAGAGGCCTCCTGAAGGTTTAGCACTGTACGGAGTACAAATTAAACCGAGTGTAAATCTCCACATTGGAAAGAGGCCTACTGTAGTTCTTTAAAATGTAATTTAACTAGGGAAGTCAGTTAAGAACAAATTCTTATTTACAATGACAGCCTACACTGGCCAAACCCCGACGACGCTGGGCCAATTGTGCGCTGCCCTGTGGGACTCCCAATCACAGCCGGTTGTGATACAGCCTGGATTCGAACCAGGGTGTCTGTAGTGACACCTCAAGCACTGAGATGCAGTGCCGTAGACCGCTGCGCCACTCAGGCAAGTACAAATTAAGCCGAGTGTAAATCTCCACATTGGAAAGATTAGACCTACTGTAGGTTCAGCACTATAGAGAGTACAAATCAAACCGAGTGTTAGACTGGCTGGACAATGTTGTAAATCCGATCAAATCAAATGTTATTTGTCACATGCGCCAAATACAACTGGTATAGACTTTACCGTGAAATGCTTACTTACGAACCCTTCCCAACAATGCCGTTAAAGAATTTAACTAAAATAGTAACACAAGAGGAATCAAATAAAATACACAAGAATGGAGCTATATACAGGAAGTACCAGTACCAGATTAATGTGGAGCTATATACAGGAAGTACCAGTACCAGATTAATGTGGAGCTATATACAGGGAGTACCAGTACCAGATTAATGTGGAGCTATATACAGGGAGTACCAGTACCAGATCAATGTGGAGCTATATACAGGGAGTACCAGTACCAGATCAATGTGGAGCTATATACAGGGAGTACCAGTACCAGATCAATGTGGAGCTATATACAGGGAGTACCAGATCAATGTGGAGCTATATACAGGGAGTACCAGTACCAGATCAATGTCCAGAGGTAAGAATATTTGAGGTAGATATGTACATGAAGGCAGGGTAAAGTGACTAGGCATCAGGATAGATAATAATAAGGTATTTGAGGTAGATATGTACATGAAGGCAGGGTAAAGTGACTTGGCATCAGGATAGATAATAATAAAAGTAAAATAAAGGACAGTAAAGTGAGTGTAAATGTGATGAGGGGAAACAGTTATGAGGGGAAACAGTGGTAGCAGGGTTTGAACCTGTAACCCTGTAATGATAGAACAATGGTTACAGAGTGTAGTATGGATGCAGTACTTACGCCTTACTGTAGTTAAGAACGAAGTCCACTCCTTTCTCGCTGTCAAACTGGATATCTCTGGGAAGCTCCTTGTGTGTGTTGGCATCTATACTCATAGGAAACCCAGGCTGCCACTCACTCCATCTATACACAGCAGGACATCACAGAGTCACTAGCACGTTCAGCAGCACTACTGAATTAGGACTACGTAACACTGTGCACAGATCTTTTACTGTTAGGCTACACTTTATAAAGTCAGTGCATTGAATACTAGAAAACATTGACGAGTTCAATACATTGAATACATGTATTTGTTTAACGCATCTTGGTATATTATCAATATGTTACAATTGTGATGTAGATATGTGCTACACCATAAACCCAGCTCTCGCCTGTAGGTTTTCTGTCTGCTCTCCAGCTCTTTACGGCGGTGCTGCTTCTCCAGTCTGGTCTTGTCGTCCTTTGGCAACCGTGCTTAAAACAGTGAAAAACCGGAATGAAGATGATTCTAGATTGACTTCTGTGTTCCTTAAGATAAGGAGTGGGACAGACAGACAGACAGACAGACAGACAGACAGACAGACAGACAAACAAAGAGAGAGACAGACCGACAGACAGATGTGACCGACCAACCGAAAGACAGACAGGTACCTCTGCCGTCCCTAAGGACCACCTCCTTGTTGTCCACCAGCCAGCGGAAGCAGGGGTACTCTACGTAGTCTCCAGAGGGAGTCTTCACTGTGATGTACTTACAGTACCAGTCATCCTGAACCCAGTACTTATTCTTCTCTATCTTCACTAGCTCCATTTCTCCCAGGTTCTCCACCACCGTCACATCATACGAGTCCACCTGAGGACGGACAACCAGGATTAGAGTGATTGAGCTTGCTCTCATCCTGTGTAGAGGAAACATAATGGGCTAATTCCTGGACCCAGATTCAGCCTAACCTGAGGACGGACAATAGTCATTACCAGGTTGTCACTGTTACGGAAAGTGATTTTTTTAAATGAATGACTTATACCGAACAAGGTTTATTGTGTTTGTTGGGATCCCCATAGCTGTTAATTTTGCTCCAGGTACTCTTTCTGGGGTCCAGATACAACAGTCAGAAAGAGACAGCATGATGTTGATACCAGCTCATGAGTCACTGTTAGTGCAATAGAGGAAGTATACAGCCGATGCATCCTGAACAAAAGAGTACAACTGGATCGAGTGAACAAGATTCAGACACTGATGAAGCTTTTAATGCCAGAATGAGTTGACAATTTTGATCAGATAGGGAAGCTTTTAATTGGGGCAGCAGCGTAGCCTTGTGGTTAGAGCGTTGGACGAGTATCCGAAAGGTTGCTAGATCGAATCCCCGAGCTGACAAGGTACAAAATCTGTCGTTCTGCCCCTGAACAAGGCAGTTAACTCATTGTTCGTAGGCCGTCATTGAAAATAAGAATTTGTTCTTAACTGACTTTCCTAGTTAAATAAAGGTAAAAAAAAAATAAAAATAAATGAACGTTCATGGGTCACGAGCAGGTCACTCATCAGCTATTGGCTGTAGAAGACGTTTGTCAATAGGCCTTATGTTGTTATTTTGCTTCCTTAGAGTGAAAGAGCAGAGAATTTAGTAATCTGATTCCGTTAGACCACCCTCAAACACAGTGACAGCGATGGTGGTGATGGCGCCTCCAGGACTCACTCTGCACCCGAGCGTAACCCTTTTATCTAGTACTGTACTATGTAGTGGTAAAGGCACGTTTCTACAGGACAATCAATGTAAAGAGATTTGATCGCCTTAAAAAATGCATTATATAATCCAATCCATTGTATTTCCAGGTGACAACCAGGTAAATAGCACTGTGTAAATGGGACGAATCACAGTAAAGTCTCTTTACTTCATCTCTATGGATTACTCCCCTTGACTCATATTGGAGCACAATTTCAGGCACAATTTATTTAAGAGAATAGAGCTCAACAAGTTTATGTGTAACCTCACTGACTGACTGAGTGGTTCCTCTTTTCTCAGCTTGCAGTGTGAACCTGATGACAGATGTTCCAACAGGGCTGGACCCTGCAACACATTCTGTGGCAGATTTACACTGAGGAACAGTAAGATAAAAAAAATTATGCTGAAAGAGGAAAGGGCCTTCCCCATACTGTTGCCACAAAGTTGGAAGCACAGAATTGTCTAGAATGTCATTGTGTATATACAGTTGTCGGAAATTTACATACACTTAGGTTGGAGTCATTAACATTTTACTTTAAGTCATTTAGCAGATGCTCTTATCCAGAGCGACTTACAGTAGTGAATGCATGCATTTCATTATTATTATTTTTTTGTACTGGCCCCCCGTGGGAATCGAACCCACAACCCTGGCGTTGCACAAACCATGCTGACGTTGCAAACACCATGCTCTACCAACTGAGCCACAGGGTAGATTAAAACTCATTTTTCAACCACTCCACAAATTTCTTGTTAACAAACTATAGTTTTGGCAAGTAGGTTAGGACATCTACTTTGTGCATGACACAAGTCATTTTTCCAACAATTGTTTATAGACAGATTATTTCACTTATAATTCACTGTATCACAATTTCAGTGGGTCAGAAGTTTACATACACTAAGTTGACTGTGCCTTTAAACAGCTTGGAAAATTCCAGAAAATGATGTCATGGCTTTAGAAGCTTCTGATAAGCTAATTGACATCATTTGAGTCAATTGGAGGTGTACCTGTGGATGTATTTCAAGGCCTACCTTCAAACCCAGTGCCTCTTTGCTTAACATCATGGTAAAATCTAAAGAAATCAGCCAAGTCCTCAGAAAATAAATTGTAGACCTCCACAAGTCTGGTTTATCCTTGGGAGCAATTTCCAAATGCCTGAAGGTACCACGTTAATCTGTCCAAACAATAGTACGCAAGTATGAACACCATGGGACCACGCAGCCGTCATACCGCTCAGGAAGGAGACGCATTCTGCCTCCTAGAGATGAATGTACTTTGGTGCGAAAAGTGCAAATCAATCCCAGAACAACAGCAAAGGACCTTGTGAAGATGCTGGAGGAAAAGGGTACAAAAGTATCTATATTCACAGTAAAAAGAGTCCTATATCGACATAACCTGAAAGGCCGCTCAGCAAGGAAGAAGCCACTGCTCCAAAACCACCATAAAAAAGCCAGACTACGGTTTGCAACTGCACATGGGGACAAAGATAGTACTTTTTGGAGAAAAAGTTTCATCTGGTCTGATGAAACAAAAATATAACTGTTTGGCCATAATGACTATTGTTATGTTTGGAGGAAAAATGGGAAGCTTGCAAGCTGAAGAACACCATCCCAACTGTGAAGCACAGGGGTGGCAGCATCATGTTGTGGGGGAGCTTTGCTGCAGGAGGGACTGGTGCACTTCGCAAAATAGATGGTATCATGAGGAAGGAAAATTATGTGGACATATTGAAGCAACATCTCAAGACATCAGTCAGGAAGTTAAAGCTTGGTCGCAAATGGGTCTTCCAAATGGACAATGACCCCAAGCATACTTCCAAAGTTGTGGCAAAATGGCTTAAGGACAACAAAGTCAAGGTATTGCAGTGGCCATCACAAAGCCCTGACCTCAATCCCATAGAAAATTTGTGAGCAGAACTGAAAAGGTGTGTGCGAGCAAGGAGGCCTACAAACCTGACTCCGTTACACCAGCCCTGTCAGGAGGAATGGGACAAAATTCACCCAACTTATTGTGGGATGCTTGTGGAAGGCTCCCCGAAACAATTGATCCAAGTTAAACAGTTTAAAGGCAATGCTACCAAATACTAATTGAGTGTATGTAAACTTCTGACCAACTGGGAATTTGATGAAAGAAATAAAAGCTGAAATAAATTATTCTCTCTACTATTATTCTGACATTTCACATTCTTAAAATAAAGTGGTGTTCATAACTGACCTAAGACAGGGAATTTTTACTAGTATTAAATGTCAGAAATTATGAAAAACTGAGTTTAAATGTATTTGGCTATGGTGTATGTTTTCCCAGACAGGGGTCTTGTGAGGGCTTTCAGAGGTAGATATTTTGTGATCCAACACTTGCACTACATGACCAAAAGTATGTGGACACCAGCTCGTCAAACATCTCATTCCAAAATCATTGGCATTAATATGGAGGTGATCCCTCCTTTGCTGCTATACCAGCCTCCACTCTTCTGGGAAGACTTTCCACTAGATGTTGGAACTACGGGGACCTGCTTCCATTTACCCACAAGAGCATTAGTGAGGTTGGACACTGATGTTGGGCGATTAGGCCTGGCTTGCAGTCGGCGTTCCAATTCATCCCAAAAGTGTTTGATGGGGTTGAGATCAGAGCTCTGTGTAGGCCAGTTCTTCCACACCAATCTCAACAAACCCATTTTTTGTACTTTTACCCAATTGGTAGTTACAGTCTTGTCCCATCGCTGCAACTCCCCTACAGACTGGGGAGAGGTAAAGGTTGAGAGCCATGCATCCTCCGAAACACGACCCTGCCAAGCCACACTGCTTCTTTACACACTGCTCGCTTAACCCAGAAGCACCAACGTGTCGTAGGAAACACCATCCAGATAGCAGGCGCCCGGCCTGCCACAAGGAGTAGCTAGAGTACGATAAGACAAGGAAACCCCGGCCGGCCAAATCCTCCCCTAGCCCGGTTGACGCTGGGCTAATTGTGCGCCACCTCATGGGTTTCCCGGTCATGGCCAGCTGTGACACAGACTGGGATCGAACCCGGTCTGTAGTGACGCCTCAAGCACTGTGATGCAGTGGCTTAGACCTCTGCGCCACTCGGGAGGTCCACTACAAACCATTTCTGTATGAACTGTGATTTGTGCATGGGGGCATTGTCATACTGAAACAGGAAAGGGCCTTCTCCAAACTGTTGCCAAAACTTTGGAAGCACAGAATTGTCTAGAATGTCATTGTATGCTGTTGAGTTAAGACTTCCCTTCACTGGAACTAAAGGGCCTAGCCTGAAGCATGACAAAAAGCCCCAGATCATTATTCCTCCTCCACCAAACTTTACAGTTGGCACTGTGCATTGGGGCAGGTAGGGTTCTCATGGCGTCCGCGAGATTCATCACTCCAGAGAATGTTTCCACTGCTCTAGAGTCCAATGGAGGCGAGCTTTACACAACTCTAGCCGGCTCTTGGCATTGCACATGGTGATCTTAGGCTTGTGTGCGGGTGCTCGGTCATGGAAACCCATTTCATGAAGCTCCTGACAAACATTTATTGTGCTGACGTTGCTTCCAGAGGCAGTTTGGATCTTGGTAGTGAGTATTGCAACCGAGGACAAACGATTTTTATGCGCTGCAGCACTCGGCGGTCCCATTCTGTGAGCTTGTGTGGCCTACCACTTCGCGGCTGAGCCATTGTTGCTCCTCGACATTTACACTTCACAATAACAGCACTTACAGTTGACCGGGGCAGCTCTACAAGGGCACAAATTTGACGAACTGACTTGTTGGAAAGGTGGTATCCTATGATGGTGCCACGTTGAAAGTCACAGAGCTCTTCTGTAAGGCCATTCTACTACCAATGTTTGTCTATGGAGATTGCATGGCTGTGTGCTCGATTTTAGCAATGGGTGTGGTTGAAATAGCCGAATCCACTAATTTGAAGGGGTGTCCACATACTTCTGCATATATAGTGTATGTAATTGTCTACACAACTAGTAACCAGTCATCCTAAAGAGCCCAATCAATTCCTTTCTTTTGAAGTTTAGACTTCAGGACAAATACCAGAGTAAGCTTTCTACTAAGTAAATGTCCAGTCTCAAGTCTGATGAAGGTACAATATTTCCAATGATTGTCATTAACAAGGTCAACTCTGTCTTTCAAGTAATGCACACGCTGTGAAACCTTCAAGCTCACTCTAACACGAACTCTGGACAGTGAGCACAACAGACAAAACCCTAACCACACAAGCCACTGCAACTCAACTCACCGCCCCTCTCTCGAAGTCATTGTAGAGTGGTTTGTCCAGTAAAGTCCTCTCACTGCAGCCCTCTGTTCCCACCAGGGTGATGTATATGTAGTCATCAGTCCCTGCAAACCACTGGCTCCCTGTAGCCACCGTCACTGTGTAGGATGGCATGGTGGTTAACACAGGATAGACAGGAGATATCCACTGGTTAACTCTGCAGGCAGATATGATCACCTACTACAAGTGCGTTGGTTGTTCACTTTGAGAGAGTCTGGACCAAATTAGAGTTCCCCTTTCTGCTCATGAATATATGTAGACCCTCCTCTCTCTCTCTCTCTCTCATAAACATCCCCTAATGTACTGACACCACACATGCAATGTAAAAGCATTTAAACAACTAGCTAGAGGCAGAGGCATGTGATAATGTTTCATGTGGGCTGGTGTACTGTTTGACCCCACCCCTGTATCATGCCTGAAGATCATCTTCTATTCACATTCTCTCTCTCCCCCTTCTCTCAATCTCTCTCTCTCTCCCTCTTACCCTCTCTCCCACCTTCTCTCTCCCCCTTCTCTCAATCTCTCTCTCTCTTACCCTCTCTCCCACCTTCTCTCTCCCCCCCTTCTCTCAATCTCTCTCTCTTACCCTCTCTCCCACCTTCTCTCTCCCCCTTCTCTCAATCTCTCTCTCTCTTACCCTCTCTCCCACCTTCTCTCTCTCCCCTTTCTCTCAATCTCTCTCTCTTACCCTCTCTCCCCCTTCTATCTATCCCCCTTCTCTCAATCTCTCTCTTACCCTCTCTCCCCCTTCTCTCTCCCCCTCCTCTCTCTCTCTCCCCCCTCCTCTCTCTCCCCCCTCCCTCTCTCCCCCCTTCTCTCTTTCTCCCCTTCTCTCTCTCTCTCTCCACCCTTCTCTCTCTCTCTCCTTCTCTCTCTCACCCTCTCTCCTACTCTCTCTCTCTCTATCTCCTCTCCCATTCTCTCTCTCCCTCACCCTCTCTCTCAATTTAATAAATGCTTTGTTGCCATGAATTGGTGGTTGTCACTGTTGCCAAATAAATGTATATGAAGAATTACACATGAACAATATGTTTGAGTAACAATAATATGTATCAACAAATACAATTACACAGAAATTAATACACAAAACATTTAACAAAAAACGCAACAATTTAGTAATTAAATCAACAAGTGCTCGCGTGTATAACATCCTGGGAGCTAATGTCTCTCTTCTATTGTGATAGGCCAGGACATAACCGACTGTCTCTACGTTTTCTCCGCCCAAAAATGCTGATTTTCTCCTCAACAGGTAGTTCAAGAAATCCTGCAATTCTTTCTTCAAATTCCAGGAGATAAATACCTCTGGTTGAGTCATATGTGGAGCAGTGGAGTAGGAAGTGCTGCTCATTCTCTAGTTCACCTGACCCAGTGCTTAAATAGTCCTTCTCTAGTTCACCTGACCCAGTGCTTAAATAGTCTTTCTCTAGTTCACCTGACCCAGTGCTTACATAGTCTTTCTCTAGTTCACCTGACCCACAGTGTTTACATAGTCTTTATCTACTTCACCTGACCCACAGTGTTTACATAGTCTTTCTCTAGTTCACCTGACCCACAGTGTTTACATAGTCTTTCTCTAGTTCACCTGACCCACAGTGTTTACATAGTCTTTCTCTAGTTCACCTGACCCACAGTGTTTACAGTCTTTCTCTAGTTCACCTGACCCACAGTGTTTACATAGTCTTTCTCTAGTTCACCTGACCCACAGTCTTTCTCTACTTCACCTGACCCACAGTGTTTACAGTCTTTCTCTAGTTCACCTGACCCACAGTGTTTACATAGTCTTTCTATAGTTCACCTGACCCACAGTGTTTACATAGTCTTTCTCTAGTTCACCTGACCCACAGTCTTTCTCTAGTTCACCTGACCCATAGTGTTTACATAGTCTTTCTATAGTTCACCTGACCCACAGTGTTTACATAGTCTTTCTCTAGTTCACCTGACCCACAGTCTTTCTCTAGTTCACCTGACCCACAGTATTTACAGTCTTTCTTCTCTGACGTCCATGAGTTTGTACATTGTTAATGTCTTCCTTTGTATGAATTATTTTATCTTATTATTGAGATAACATTCTGTATCACAGGGTGTTAGGTGAGTCCAGAAGAACAACATTCCAGATGTAAAATGTTGGTGGGGCTTTTATCCCATGATGTATACTTTAAATTGTAAAGGGGACCCCAAATTTCACTGCTATATAGAATTATTGGAGTTATGACAGTCAAATCATTTAAGTAAAATTCTAATTGGTCGTTAATTTATACAGGGTCTTTCTAATTGCTAAATATGCTCTGCATGCTTTATCTGTTAGAGACGTTATGTCCATGTCAAACTGCTCAGATAACTTCTAGGGAGACCAAGGTGAGTACAGTTGGTGGTGTGGTTCAGGGTTTTTCCTCCTAGGGTGAAATGGTATCTACTTTCTTGAGAATGGTATCTATACTGATCAAAAATATAAATGCAACATGCAACAATTTCAACGATTTTACTGAATTACAGTTCATATAAATAAATCAGTCAATTGAAATAAATTCTTTAGGCCCTAATCTATGGATTTCACATGACTGGGCAGGGGCACAGCCATGGGTGGGCCTGGGAGGGCACAGGCCCAGTTTTTCCCCAGAAAAGGGCATCATTACAGACAGAAATATTCCTCAGTTTCATCAGCTGTCAGTGTGGCTGGTCTCAGATGATACCAAAGGTGAAGAAGCTGGAAGAGGAGGTTGGGCTGGCATGGTTACACGTGGTCTGCAGTTGTGAGGCCGGTTGGAAGTATAGCCAAATTGTCTGAAATGGTAGAGAAATTAACAAATTCTTTGGCAACAGCTCTGGTGGACATTCCTGCAGTCACCATGCCAATTGATATTTGTGCGTATGGAACATTTCTGGGATCTTTTATTTCAGCTAATGAAACATTGGACCAACACTTTACATGTTGCGTTTATATTTTTGTTCAGTACATGTTCCTCTTTCTCTTTCAGAAATCACAGACAGGCTTGAAGCAATATCTTGTTGAAGTTGTCCTTAACCATAGGTCTAGGATCAGTTTACTCTATCCCAAATCCTAACACTCAACATTAGGAGGATGAAACAATAACTGGGAACTTTCTTCCTATTTCATAAGGAAACATTGCAATTGCTTTTAGCAAATAGTGGTTGTTGGCACAACCACTGTGAGTATCTTAAATAATCCCCCCCTAATTTTTTTGTACAAGCACTGACTTTGCTGATAACTACTTTGAGGAAAAATGTACTTTCTATGACTGTGATATGTGGTTGTCTCACCTAGCTATCTTAAGATGAATGCGCTAACTGTAAATCGCTCTGAATACGAGCATCTGCCAAATGACTAAAATGTAAATATAATGGTTTCTGGCACTTAAAAAAAGATATACACTGCTCAAAAAAATAAAGGGAACACTTAAACAACACAATGTAACTCCAAGTCAATCACACTTCTGTGAAATCAAACTGTCCACTTAGGAAGCAACACTGATTGACAATAAATTTCACATGCTGTTGTTCAAATGGAATAGACAACAGGTGGAAATTATTGGCAATTAGCAAGACACCCCCAATAAAGGAGTAGTTCTGCAGGTGGTGACCACAGACCACTTCTCAGTTCCTATGCTTCCTGGCTGATGTTTTGGTCACTTTTGAATGCTGGCGGTGCTTTCACTCTAGTGGTAGCATGAGACGGAGTCTACAACCCACACAAGTGGCTCAGGTAGTGCAGCTCATCCAGGATGGCACATCAATGCGAGCTGTGGCAAGAAGGTTTGCTGTGTCTGTCAGCGTAGTGTCCAGAGCATGGAGGCGCTACCAGGAGACAGGCCAGTACATCAGGAGACGTGGAGGAGCCGGTAGGAGGGCAACAACAAAGCAGCAGGACCGCTACCTCCGCCTTTGTGCAAGGAGGAGCAGGAGGAGCACTGCCAGAGCCCTGCAAAATGACCTCCAGCAGGCCACAAATGTGCATGTGTCTGCTCAAACGGTCAGAAAAAGACTCCATGAGGGTGGTATGAGGGCCCGACGTCCACAGGTGGGAGTTGTGCTTAAAGCCCAACACCGTGCAGGACGTTTGGCATTTGCCAGAGAACACCAAGATTGGCAAATTCGCCACTGGCGCCCTGTGCTCTTCACAGATGAAAGCAGGTTCACACTGAGCACATGTGACAGACGTGACAAAGTCTGGAGACGCCGTGGAGAACGTTCTGCTGCCTGCAACATCCTCCAGCATGACCGGTTTGGCGGTGGGTCGGTCATGGTGTGGGGTGGCATTTCTTTGGGGGTCCGCACAGCCCTCCATGTGCTCGCCAGAGGTAGCCTGACTGCCATTAGGTACCGAGATGAGATCCTCAGACCCCTGGGTTCCTCCTAATGCAAGACAATGCTAGACCTCATGTGGCTGGAGTGTGTCAGCAGTTCCTGCAAGAGGAAGGCATTGATGGTATGGACTGGCCCGCCCATTCCCCAGACCTGAATCCAATTGAGCACATCTGGGACATCATGTCTCGCTCCATCCACCAACGCCACGTTGCACCACAGACTGTCCAGGAGTTGGCGGATGCTTTAGTCCAGGTCTGGGAGGAGATCCCTCAGGAGACCATCCGCCACCTCATCAGGAGCATGCCCAGGCATTGTAGGGAGGTCATACAGGCACGTGGAGGCCACACACACTACTGAGCCTCATTTTGACTTGTTTTAAGGACATTACATCAAAGTTGGATCAGCCTGTAGTGTGGTTTTCCACTTTAATTTTGAGTATGACTCCAAATCCAGACCTCCATGTGGTTGATAAATAAGATTTCCATTAATTATTTTTGTGTGATTTTGTTGTCAGCACATTCAACTATGTAAAGAAAAAAGTATTTAATAAGATTATTTCATTCATTCAGATCTAGGATGTTATTTTTTGATTTTTTTGAGCAGTGTATTTAACCTTTATTTAACTAGGCAAGTCAAGTATACACTGAGTATACAAAACATTAAGAATACCTGCTGTTTCCATGACAGACTAACCAGGTGAAAGCTATGATGTCACTTGTTAAATCCAATTCAATCAGTGTAGATGAAGGGGAGGATACAGCTTAAAGAATCATTTTTAAGCCTTGAGACAATTGAGACATGGATTGTGTATGTGCCATTCAGAGGGTAATTGGGCAAGACAAAATATTGAAGTGCCTTTGAACAGGGTATGGTAGAAGGTGCCATGGAGCACCGGTTTTGTCAAGAACTTCAACACTGCTGGGTTTTTCATGCTCAACAGTTTCTCGTGCATATCAAGAATGGTCCACCACCCAAAGGACATCCACCTAACTTGACACAACTGTAGGAAACATTGGAGTCAACGTGGGCCAGCGTCCCTGTGGAATGCTTTGCAAATCAATATTAGGAAGGTGTTCCTAATTTTTGTACACTAAGTATAAGTATATAATCAAGTTGTGGCCAAAGACAGACTCCAGTGGCAGAAGATTGTTGCGACATTATGCCCTACCCAGGACAAAGAGGACTCTGTGAGTAAGTACTTATTAAAGCTTCAGAAAGTTATAAACGTTTTAGACATAAGATCATAAGATAACAAACAAATCCACTTCCTCTCCCCATCGAAGAGCCTACTTCTTTTGTTTGATGAAAACATCACTGTCACGGTGATTTCTTTACATTACATTATTTGTATTCCAAATCATTGAGCAGTGTAGACCTGTGAAGGTCAGCTCACAATTCTGTGGATGCACCCACACAATCCAACACACTCACGACCACTGGGGTTCCAATAGAAACTTCCCAGGTCAATATTCAAACAAATGATCAAATATCAGTACTTACACTTGACAGGGTTTATTTTCCTAATGCTCCCAATGTACCAATACTTATGGGGGCAGATGGGTATAGGCCATTTATAATATGTTATACAGTATATACTGTAGGAGGAGGGAAACAGTGTTCAAGGAAATGCCGCTGTGTTTCAAAACGTTTCAGGTAAACGGGTCTAATAGGGACTCCCTAAAAACACGACACTTCGATACAAATTACTTTTCGTAGCATTTTCGCTAACCCTAGCCCTTTTCCTAACCTTAACTTAAGTCTCCTAACCTGCTACGAGAAGTCGTAGCTGTATCGAAGCGGCGTGTTTTTAGGAAGTTCCAGGTCTAACATAGCCTGGTCCCAGAACTGATTGTGTCGTCTTGCCAATACAGCATTACCATAGGAGACAGCAGATTGAAGACCAGGCTAGGTTTAATATAGGAGGGGAAACAGGGTTCAAGGGGGCAGTGACAATGAATACTCAGAAGGGTTGAGAGCAGGGCCTAGATTCACAAAACCTTAAGAAGAAATGTCTTAACTGCAATTTTTCCTTAACTATAGACTTATGGAGAAAGTTAAGCAAAGTTGCTATTCATCAAAAAGGTTATTGGAAATATTATTTCTTATGTTTCTCCAGAAGCCAAAAGTAAAGAAATTCAATTCTTGAAAATATAGCTCTTGGATTTGTTCTTGGAAATGCTAAACCCTTGTCTTAAACTTGGGCAGTGAGAAAATAAGCTAATGAAAGCAATTGAACATGTTTTCATCTACAATGAATACTGAGAAAGGTAGAGCGCAGCTCTCTAGCCATCCATTAATAAGCTACACATATTTACCAGTCAAATCACGAGGGGACAACAGACAACAGTGGGCAGTGTAGCCTGGTATCAAGAAAATATATGCAAATATGGATTCCAACTATTTCACTGCAGGGTACAGAATGATATACTAATATAGTTCCATAGTGAAGCAGGACTGTATGTGGTTTGGTCGGGGGGGGGGGGGGGGGGGGGGGGGGGGCTCAGATCCAGCTTTCAAAAACTCAGTCCGGCTTTCAACTTACTCTTGAGTAGAACGCACAAGGTGCAATTTCTAAATTGGGTAGTGCATCATCAGTTCCTCTTGTCATGTCAGTTATTGCAGACCTTAGAGAGCTATTTATAACAGAAATGTCCAGATCAACTAGCCCATATCAGCTAACGTTTTTAGCTTGGTTTTTTAACCCATAGAGTTTGTTGTAATGTTTGAGTGACTCAAATATCACATGAAGACACAGACATGACAAAAGGTGTAGAATTGCAGGAAATAAACCGTAAATATGCTAAATGTTCTCTCCAGCAACAAGAGGGGTGTGAACAGTTTGTGTCATAAAGTGTTCGTGCCCATAGAAATAGACTGTAACGGTCGTCGTACGTAGTGGACCAAGGCGCAGCGGGTAGAGTGCTCATCTTAACGTAACAAACAAAACAAGAAAACGATCGAACGAACAGTGTTGCATGCTAACACACAGCAGTAAAACAACAACTTCCCACAAAGGGACAGGTGAAAACAGGCAACCTAAGTATGACTCCCAATCAGAAACAACGATGTACAGCTGTTCCTGATTGAGAGCCATACCAGGCCAACAAAGAAATACACAACATAAAAAACCATAGAAATACAAAACAAGAACATTACCCAAAAACCCCTGAACACATAAATCAAACACCCCTCTTACATAAATACATATCCCATTAAACCCCGAACCACATAAAACAAATACCCCCTGCCACGTCCTGACCAAACTACAATAACCAATAACCCCTTATACTGGTCAGGACGTGACAGTACCCCCCCCCCCCCCCCAAGGTGCAGACCCCGGATGCACCTCACACAAAAAATAAACACAAAATAAACCCCCCAAACTAAAGGGAGGGAAGGGAGGGTGGCTGCCGTCACCGACGGTTCCCGTGCTACCCCCCCCCCTCAATCCTCCTACTATGGAGGTGGCTCAGGCTCTGGCCTTAGTCCCCCACCTAACCTGTCCACCCCCGCTGAATACCTCTGGTTGAGGCACGTCGCTGTAGACCTCGGGCTGAAGCACTTCGCTGTAGACCTCAGGCTGAAGGATGATTCTGGGAGCTCCGGACTGTAGGGCGTCTCACTCGGTGCCGGACTGTGGGCCGTCTCACTCGGTGCCGGACTGTGGGCCGTCTCACTCGGTGCCGGACTGTGGGCCGTCTCACTCGGTGCCGGACTGTGGGCCGTCTCACTCGGTGCCGGACTGTGGGCCGTCTCACTCGGTGCCGGACTGTGGGCCGTCTCACTCGGTGCCGGACTGTGGGCCGTCTCACTCGGTTCCGGACTGTGGGCCGTCTCACTCGGTTCCGGACTGTGGGCCGTCTCACTCGGTTCCGGACTGTGGGCCGTCTCACTCGGTTCCGGACTGTGGGCCGTCTCTCTTGGTTCCAGACTGTGGGCCATCTCTAGACTGGGCACTGTCGCCGGACACTCTGGACGGGGCACTGTCGTCGGACACTCTGGACGGGGCACTGTTTCCGGACACTCTGGACGGGGTACTGTTGCCGGAAGCTCTGGACGGGGTACTGTCGCCGGAAGCTCTGGACGGGGTACTGTCGCCGGAAGCTCTGGACGGGGTACTGTCGCCGGAAGCACTGGACGGGGTACTGTCGTCGGAAGCTCTGGATGGGGATTGCGCACTGAAAGCCTGATGCGTGGGGCTGGTAGTGGAGGTACCAGACTGGAGGCACGCACCCCAAGGCTAGTGCAGGTAGCAGGAACAGGACGAGTTGGACTGGGCTCACGCACTGGAGGCCTGGTGCATGGTGCTGGCTTTGGATGTGCCAGACTGTAAACATGCACCTCAGGGCTAGTGCGAGGAGCGGGAACAGGATACACTGGGCCGTGAAGGCGCACTGGCGGTCTTGAGCGCAGTACTGGTACCACCCTTACTGGCTGGATGCCCGCTTCCCCCTGGCAAATGCGGGGCGCTGGCACCGCGCACACCGGCCTGTGAATGCTTGGCCTCGACGCCGTGCGCATCACCCCATAGCACGGGGCCTGACCAGTAACAAGCTGCCGCCGATAAGCACGGGGAGTTGGCTTGGGGCTTAACCCTGGCCCAGCCAAATTACCCGTGTGCCCCCCCAAATTTTTTTATTGGGGCTGCCTCTCATGCATCCTACGTCACTCCACTTTCGCCATTCCTCCCTCGCTGTCTCCACCTGTTCCCATGGCAGGGTCTTGTCCCCTGCCATTACCTCCTCCCATGTCCAAAATGTCCTCCATTCCCTTCTCTCCCTGGCCCAGGATCCTTCCCCCTGCCACGTCCTGACCAAACTACAATAACCAATAACCCCTTATACTGGTCAGGACGTGACATAGACGGGGGGCGCGAGATGTTCCCCAATGCTGGAAGGGGGGCTTGAGTGAAAAAGTTTGAGAACCCCTGCCCTAGAAAGTCATCTAAAGTCTTGTGTTGATTGGATTGGCAGATGGTAGTCTTGTAAAACCCTAGGCAAAGGCAGTGAATAGGGTCTGGGACTCTTTTGATTACTTTAAAAAGGGAAATAAAATTATTCCTGGGAGGGTCCTCTTCAAAACTCCCAACAGACACGCCTGAAGGTCATGATTCTAAACCAAAAGTTTGCAGGCAAAACCTTTGCAGTGGTTTTAGTGAAGGCAATTGAAGCAAACTAGTCACTTGTGAAATGCACTTATTAAAAATAACCTCAGTGATATCCATCTTGCTAGCTACTATTTTGTGTCCGGGAGATGTGATGTGAGCAACCAGCAGATAAGGCATTGACCTAGTTCCTCTATGCCAAACTGAGGTTCAATAACGAACAGACGTGTTAAGCCGGAACAATGGCACATTAAGGGAAGTGTCATGACGTTGCCCTCTTTGGACACAGCGAGCACCATCCCCTTACCTCTGCACCATCCCCCTGTCTCCTACACCCAGGCTGCTGTGGTCAGAGAGGTCGTAAAGTCCTGGAGGAGACTATCTCCTCATGGCCACAGTATAGAGAGAGAGAGAGTGAGTTTTCATAGAGAGAACAAAGGAATTTCTTCCACCTCACAGAACTGGAGGTCCGAACAATATTTATGTTCTGGAGAATGTATAAAAGATCGGTGAAGAATCCAGCTACGAACTGGTCCGTTTGGTACAATTTTGTGAAGAGAGACAATGAGAGACAATACGGCCACATTACCATAACGCTGTTTATATAATAGCCTCAGTTATGAGGCTTACATCTAATTGTTGTATAAAATGAATGAATAAGGATGAAGCTATTTGTGAGATAATGGGGTGCTATGTAATGATGTTAATGTGAGAGAATTGTATTTCTGTTTAAAGTTTCACTAAGTCATTGGCACGCCCCCAGGGGCACAGACAGGTCCTGGCGTCATGAGACAGCCTTTTTCTATGTCCCGAATAAAACCCCCACCTAGGTTTTCTATCACCAGACCAGCTTACCTCGATAATGAGAGGGCCAAGGTTTGAGAGAAGACCAGCTTACCTCGATAACGAGAGGGCCAAGGTTTGAGAGGAGACCAGCTTACCTCGATAACGAGAGGGCCAAGGTTTGAGAGCAGACCAAGCTTACCTCAATTACGAGATGGCTAAAGGTTGCAGACCATGCATTTCTCTTGCTGAACTTTTAACCATACCACGTGGTTAAACTCTTAGACTATCGATGCCGACAGAATAAGAACAAGTCTTTGATATTAATTACTAGTCTGCAGCTAGGAATTCGGTATCATTGAACACGACGACCGACAACCGCCGAAACATCTATTCTAAAACGACATGAATGAATGTCACTCTGAACTAGCCATTCTAACCACGACAGAGAGAGAGAACGAACTTTTCAACAGAGATCCCGACGACACACTGAGCGTAAATATATATATTGATTGCAATTATTCCCGAATGAGTTCATGTGCAAAGGATTAGCATTTCAATTGTTATAATTATCAACTCTGTAGTGTTTCCTCAGCTGACCCCCCACTCCCCTTTTGTCTAACAAGCCGCCATGCCGGTTTAGCCCAGTAGGGCACATTCCTCTATCATTTCTTTGTAACCTTATCTACTTTGTTTGTTTTGTTATGCATTTCTGTGAATTACCTAGTTAGTAAATAAATGATTTTAAGACAATTGATGTATGGATGACTCATAGTGAAGACTGGGTTTGTGCAGATAACCAACAATTTACGATGTTTGGAATGAGACTAACGTGAGGTAAATAATAATTCATTAAATTGAAGACTAATTGATCAGATATTAAAATATCTGAAAGTTATATTAGGAAAATTATAACTTTGTAATTGAATATTTTCCTTGGTGCCCCGACTTCCTAGTTAATTACAGTTACATGATTAATCAGTTTGATCACATAATAATAATTACAGAGAGTTATTTGATAAATAAGTCTTCAGTTTTAATGATGCCAAAGACACGACATTTATGACGCCCCCGTGCGAGGAATCTAAGATAGAATTGGACTTTGCTGTGGAATTCTATATATCAATTGTGCAAACAGAATTGTACAAACAGGCTGCTATCTATACAAATTGGTTGTGTGTGTATTCCCATTGAACAAGCTATTTTGAGAGTGCCTCCGGTCGTGTGTCGATAGCAATGAGGGATAAATTCCAGATTTAGTCCGTTAGGCCAAACGGTACTATTTCTGTTGGTCAATATTAACTTCTAGAGCAAGGGCATAGAGGCATAGAGCCAGTAAGGTTAGAAATTAGAAGATATCTGTTCGGTGACCGAGCCGAAGTATTCTGTCCGCCTACCGCACTAAGCAAGTGTGGGCAGACCACAGGCATATCTGTATTCATGTACCGTGTCGCTCCGGTCAACATAACGCTAGCAAAGTATGCCGAATGGGTTAATGTGAGACGCCACTAGTAAACCCACCCTTTTCATGGTGAAGGGGACCCTATTTTGTGCTTGGAAATGAGATTCCTGAACAAAGTAGGATTAGCTTGCACGAGATGCTAAGCTAACAAAATGGAAACATTATTTCCTGTGTCCCGTTTAAACTCCTCCGCCTTGCGCGACGGAAGTCCCGCCCTTTGTACTTCCGTTTGATTTCAGCATTCTGCATCACTGGTGGTGAAGAATCGCAAGTACATCTCTTAAAAGAAGTAGGGGAAATCCAAATGGGGATCATGTTAAGATATCCAGCCAATTGCAATTGACTGGATATCGATGTCTCATTCAATTTAACTAACAAGTGAAATTGCCAGATTTACCTTTTCAAGTGGATCATTTAAATAATATCCAAATTGATTGGGCTTCTACAATGAGACAAGATTAACTTTTTCCACATTAACTTAGATGAAGCAAAGCTCTCAGGTTAATTTAAAGTTTAATTCCCAGATAGCCTTTATAGGTTTGATTTATCATAAATAGATTAATCAGTAAAATCTGCTTTTGCAAAGCACAATCAATCAGTCCCGCCTCCAGCGGGAATCCCATATGGCTGTGGCCTGAGGGGAAAGTGTACCATAGTGGTGAATGTACCTAACATTACTTTTGTGATAATCCAGCAATCTCAATTGCTTGGGTATCATCGTCTCATTCAATTTATTTATTTAAATTGTCGAACATACCTTTCTAGGTTCTTCCAATTAAATGAGACGTCTTAAACTTTGCAATAGTAACCTAGATGAACCAACTTCCCAGGTTAATTTAAAGTTTAATTCCCAGATAGCCTATCCAGGTATGATTTATCATTATCATTGATTAATTAAATTTGCTTTTGCAAATTCATTCACGTCCAACTTCCACAGTACTGTCCAGTACTGATGGTTCATTAACGTCTATAAATACATTAAAATCGTCTTTGCAGCTCCCAACATATTCCAAAACCAAACTTTGGAAATTTAGGAAAAACATTTTTCCTTTCAAATGTTCTAATAATGTAGAAGCTATCAGAGAGGGTAGTCCCCACTTGCCCGCTAATTAGTGAACCTCCACCCGTAAATGGATTGATCTCTGACCTCAGCAGCGATACCAACCCTAATTATGCCATTAGTGGAAAAACAGCAGACAACAACGCTTTCCAAAATCAACCATCGGGCGCAGGCCTCGCAAAGGTTCTCTCCAGTCTAGCTCTGATGTCTTGCCATCCGAGATTGGCATCTGTCCAATATCGCAGTGCACAGCTGAAGCACGAGCAGGTAATGATAGACATAAAGGGACAGGTGGAGAGAACCGGGAAACCAATGACAAATGCAGAAAAAGGAAAGATTCTGCTAGCTATGGAACTGCGCTTGAAAACTGAACAATTAAATGAAATTGCAAAAACGTATGATGATGAACAAGCACAAGCTCTTCAGCAAAATCGTCTTCTACAGGAACAAAATCATATGCTACAGGAACAACTCGATTTAGCCAAAACTAAATACGATGATGTCCACGCCAAACTAGATAAATCTGAAGAGTTATCTACAAACAGGAGCGCTCAACTTGATAACATGCATGCAGTTTTGTTGAACGTTACTCAAAGTAACACGGATCTACTCAAAACGCTGCAGACCAAAGACGATCAGTTAATGAACACAATGACAAAGTTGGATGACAAATCAGCAGAACTTATTGAAGTCGCTGACCAAATGAATGATGAGAGAACTCAGGTGATGAGGATGGAAATATTGATTTCTAAGCAAGTGGAGGAAATCTCATCACTGAATCTCTTGCTCCGTACTCAAGACCTCTATCTGCAAACCATGACAGATAAGTCTGAGACCGAAAGGAGCAAGTGCGACACTCACGTGTCCAAAATCAGTACTCTAAGCGCTCAAGTGGACTCTGCAATGCAGCAGAATACCATCCTTAGGTACCATCTTGAGGAAGTCCAGAATGGTCACTTTCTACAGCGTGACTACCAATCCAAGCAACCGGAGCCCTGTACTCACAGGAGTAAAGACGATAGGTTTCAGACCTTGCCTCCCTCAGGTGTCCCTTAGTCTTCTCCTCTTGGCCCTTCGGCACTGAGTAATATGGCGCCTCTTGACAACAACAACAAGGCTTGGCTTCTCCTCTTGGCCTTTCAGGCCCCAATCTCTCCACGGGATGAAGCCAAACCCTCTCCGCCCACTTGGCGTGAAATACCTTGACAAACTCGTCAAGAATTTCCCCATCTTTGATCCCATTCCAGGTCAGACAAACGATACTGAGACGTTCCTAGCTGACATAGAGGACGCATTGGATGGCTACCTGAACGCTACGGGTTCTGACAGGGTTTACCTGTTGAAGCGAACGTCGAATAGACACGTGACAAGGTTCATTCGTCTACAACAGCAACACGTGCTAAATGACTACGCTAAACTTGCCACAGTTTTGAAATTAGAATTCAGTGGTTCTGCGACTCGCAAACACGATAGCTCACTGGCTAACACCGTCAAACAAGCTCGGAACGAACACCCACAAGCTTACTATCATAGGCTTCGTTCAGCTTACTTTGGCCTACTCACGGAAACAGGAATGGAAGAGCTGTTACCATTTAAACAAATGTTCCTGTCAAACATGTATCCCACCTTCATTACCTACTTGGGCCCTGCCGCCCACGTTGGCTTGCCTATCTTACAACTCAGAGAGCTTGCAAGCACAGCTTTTGAGGCATCAAAAGTTCACAACGCTAAGAGCCCTGACCACTCGGTTTTGAAGTTTGACCTAGAGCACTCACTCCAGTTAGAGGGTGCATTATCAGGTATTGGAGCGTTGAGAGATGACGCACAACAACAGTTTCTACCACGAGACTATGATTCCAATAACCTCCGCGGTCAAAATAACTGTAAAGTACGTCGCCATCAACATGACTACCGCGACAATCGACCTGTTCGCTACGTTCCTGCACCCAACCCACAAAAAGTGTCAGAGCACAAGGGTAACAAAGGGTAACAAAGGGTTGAAGGACAATCAAAACGTAGACCAATGTTCTCCAGAAGTTCCACTACGGGAAGAACTAAAGCGAGAACAATTTGAAAAAAGGGTAAAAGACAAGTCACAAGGACTAGACGGGGAATTACTGGACACCAGGTCTGCAGAAATTAACACCCATAGCAAGGACGTTAAAGTTCAAATTTCTCTCGCTATCATTCAAGACCCTATCCAGGGCCGCTTGATCAAGAAACAAGCCCCCGGGCTTTGTCTATAGACTCTGATACAAAGGTTGCGAAGAAAAAGGTCAAACGCTTCGTTAAAGCCAAGCCCACTCAAAATCGGAAAAGTCAATCCGCTTCCACCTTGAACAGAAATGGCACATCACGTCATTGCGAACGACCACTCCACTTTGTGGGGAATATGTCCACTAAACATGAATCTAAACGGCCATACCTTGAAACAGTCCTGGGGGACTGCTTAACTTGTCATGCGCTAATTGATTCGGGTGCGACAATATCACTCATCTCTCAAACATTGTTTGATGATGTCAAAAGGGCTTTGAAGCCAACTAAACGTTGGTTAAAAGTGGAACGATGCGACACTACACTTCGAGGGGTCACTCAAACTACCTCGCCTCTCACATTGAGTCATGCTGAAACTACACTTCAAGGACGTATCGCTCGTTCACCCTGTGTATGTTACCAGACTCGAAACTGTACCCCTGCTACTTGGAGCAGACTTGATGGATCGGTTACTCCCATTGATGGATTGGGAAACCAACCAGGTATGGTCACAGGCCACAGTAACTTCTCCACTGACCACACTGTCTTCCCCTAACGCTAGCTGCAACGCAGTCATTCACGAGGGGTATCTGTCGAAAGCACCCCTTGGGAAAAAGACGTTTAGAAACTTCTTGGTGCAGAATCTGATCCAAGGAGATATTACGATATCTCGACACATTCCATCAGCCAATCTGATTGACCATTCTTTTCATGATTTCGAGCCAGCTGTCTCTGTGAATAAGCAACTTCCCTCCTCCTTGCAGTCATGCAATACGGTAGTTGAGATGAACTTCTCTTGCCCTTCGGACACTTCCGCAAGCACTGCGGCCGTCTCAGCAAGAAAAACATTGATGCGCAGAGTATTCTCTGCTTCCGATGATACACCTTCCGCTTTGTTGGGGACTGTCACCCCTTACAATGACACTAATGGCGTCAGTCCAGCAACTGACCCGATGACTCCCACTGGTGAAACACTTAGCAATATCACAGACCGATATCCTCATCTCAGTTCGCAGGTAATGAAGAGGTTGCCACACGTGGACGCGGTGGTGACTGACATGCCTCGACAGCCACTGAGCGTTTTGAAGCACAAACACCTGGAGATTTGGTTGAAAGGTTACAGCCATTCTCATAACAATGCGGCCGCTGACAACTCATACATAGGGTCCGACCTTTCCATTTGCGCCTCGGACACCAACACCACCCGCTGGTGGGAGGGTCCCGAGACACAAAGGGGGGGAATAGTAGCCCAGACCCATGATGAGGCCGGTGGGCAGGGGGGGGGGGGGTCGAGACTACGGACAACACCGTACGAGGCCGCCAGAGCATAAATCAAATCTAGTTGTAAACTCCCCTATGAGAACAGTGAGCAGCAGACAGGCCCCTAGACGGGGATTATCTTAGAAGACATCTAAGATAGTACTGAGGTGTACCACACTGGTCGTAAAGGAAGTCCAGTGGACTTGTCCACCTCCAAAACAAATGGCAACAATAATCATTCCTTGCCATGTGTAGGTTCAACTACAATACAACTAGTAAAATGCTTCAATCATGTGTTCCGGTAGTATAATATTTCAGAATAAATCGGTAGGATAACTGGACCCCTTGAGTACCAGTACCAATACCAGCAACAGTCAGTCCAGCTACAATCAGTAAGAAGGTTAGAGACCTAACCAATCAAATCACCCTTGACAACAGCGACATCGGAGTCACATCGGAGTCACTCAGAGTGCAACACGTGGAAGGGAATTTCCAGTGCACTCTTCCAATGGTTAATGTCACTAATAAATAGAATCCTCCATTCAGGAGGAAAATTACTAGAAGTCATGAACCATGATCACACCACGTACAACTGGTCCAATACTTAAAGAGTACTTCCGTCATGAGGTTAGCTCCTCCATGGATAACATAGCTATGAAATAGACTTCATACCTATCACCACTACAATAGTGGTAGACACAGTGACTTGTAGAAAAAACTACTAGACTCCCTTGACACCAATTCTGACCAATCTCCCGGCCTTCCCTGTGGCTCAGTTGGTAGAGCATGGTGTGTGCAATGCCAGGGTTGTGGGTTCAATTCCCACGGGGGGCCAGTACAAAAATAAAAATGCATGAAATGTACATGAAATTTATGTATTCACTACTGTAAGTCGCTCTGGATAAGATTGTCTGCTAAATGACTAAAATGTAACTGTGAATTAAACATTGATCATAAATAAACGGATCTGAAGACAGGGTAGTTCTAGCCTGGTTACACAAGACATAACGCTGTACTCACCATTGTCCGTAAGGTGAGCAGTGTTTATTTAGTCTGTTTTAACCAGGCTAGGATAGGTCATGTGTAGACTACTGTCAGGATATATTGAGCGGCAGTGAGTTGATATGCTCCCTTTAGGCCTGAATTCTGACAAGGTTTGGCTCAATTCCTTTTCAATTCAGCAGGTACCCTGACATATAAATTCCAATTCTTGTCATTGCTTTTCAATGAGGATAATTAGAATTGGGATTTCAGTTTACTTCCTGAATTGGCTGAATTGAAATGGAATTGGCCCTAACCCTGAACCAAGTAATGATGTAAATGAAGATTTACATGAACATTTCAGTTACAAGCGTAGATCTAAGGACTTTGACCCGTAGCGTTTCAACAGCATAGTTTAGGTCTACAGAATAAACACATTCAATACAGACATCTCAGGTGCTCCACTTGTCAATGCAACCAATCTCACCCTAAGTACATACATTAACTGAGACAATCATGTCTTAAACCCATGATAGGATTCACAAAACTGTTTCAACAAGGTCACATTCAGCAGGCACCTCAATGGGATGAAACGCTTTGAAACAGAAAAGGAGATGCTACCTCAATCTGTCATTTGACAATGTTTTCTCCCCCGTTTACACTGCTGAACATAACCCTGGTTTCAGTCAACTAAGCACGGCTCTCGAGTGGCGTAGCGGTCTAAGGCACTGCATCTCAGTGCAAGAGGTGTCACTACATCCGGCTGTGATTGGGAGTCCCATAGGGCAGCGCACAATTGGCCCAGCGTTGTCCAGGTTTGGCCGGAGTAGGCCGTCATTGTAAATAAGAATTTGTCCTTAACCGACTTGCCTAGTTAAATAAAGGTTAAATAAATAAAAAAACGATTGCATAAAGTTTCCTAGCGCCAAAATAACAAATCTTGTACAAAAGACCATAGAAAATAAAGTCTGAGCATCTTTGAGATTGACTTAAGAGGTGAAGGCTAAGGGCTTAGCTACTGTGCCATGGGTGGGCTGGGAGAAGTCATTGGTAAACATTCCCATAGGAGAAGTGTGCATTGGGACAGTGGTAAACATTCCCATAGGAGAGATGTGCATTGGGACAGTGGTAAACATTCCCATAAGAGAGATGTGCATTGGGACAGAGCATCAGTGCTCCAAAGAGAGTATGGCCTTTTCTTTTTTATAGCCCTGCAACATACATGTAAGTCCTGTGTTGCTTGGCCTTCGTGGAAGTTTGAGGGTGCATCTCAATAGTAAAAAAAAAGAAGTGGCTTCCTCTCCTCAAGAGGACCACAATGGAAACAAGTCTTTCAAATGTCTGTTTATATCGTTGACAGTTAATGGTATGTATCTGTTGCCGGGTGTACATTTGTTATGTATTTTAAATTGTCCACTAAAACAAAATCCTCTCCATTTTCTCCCCTTCATCTGCACTGATCTGAAAACACAGGATAGCTGAAAGCAGCATGGAAGCTGCCTACCAGGAAGTAGTGTTTACCTAACCAGCTCGTTCAGTGCAGCTGAAGGAGAGCAGATTGGGAAAAGAAGTGAATTTAGACTATTAAAATCAGATGTGATGGCGTATCGCTGCAGAATGCTGTGGTAGCCATGCTGGTTAAGTGTGCCTTGAATTCTAAATAAATCACAGACAGTGTCACCAGCAAAGCACCATAACACCTCCTCCTCCATGCTTTACGTGGGAAATAGAACATGTGGAGATCATCCGTTCACCCACACAGCGTCTCACAAAGACAAGGCAGTTGGAACCAAAAATCTCCAATTTGGATTCCAGACCAAAGGACAGATTTACACTGGTCTAATGTCCAATGCTCGTATTTCTTGGCCCAAGAAAGTCTCTTCTTCTTATTGGTGTCCTTTACTAGTGGTTTCTTTCAGCAATTCAACCATGAAGGGCTGAATCACAGTCTCCTCTGAACAGTTGATGTTGAGATGTGTCTGTTACTTGAACTCTGTGAAGCATTTATTTGGGCTGCAATTTCTGAGGCAGGTAACTCTAATGAACTTATCCTCTGCAGCAGAGGTAACTCTGGGTCTTACATTCCTGTGGTGGTCCTCATGAGAGCCAGTTTCATCATAGCGCTTGATGGTTTTTGCGACTGCACTTGAAGAAACGTTTAAAGTTCTTGAAATGTTCTGTATTGACTGACCTTCATATCTTAAAGTAATGGGCTGTTTCTCTTTGCTTATATTTTGTCTTAAAGTAATGATGGACTGTCGTTTTTTCTCTTTACTTATTTGACCTGTTCTTGCCACAGCCCTATTTGGTAAAAGACCAAGTCCATACTATCTTCTATATACCCCCCTACCTTGTCACAATACAACTGATTGGCTCAAACGCATTAAGAAGGAAAGAAAGAAATTCCACAAATTAACTTTTAACAAGGCACACCTGTTAATTGAAATGCATTCCAGGTGACTACCTCATGTGACTACCTCATTGAGCGAATGCCAAGAGTGTGCAAAGCTGTCATCAAGGCAAAGGGTGGCTATTTGAAGAATCTCAAATATATTTTGATTTGTTTAACACTTTTTTGGTTACTACATGATTCCATATGTGCTACATGATTCCACTGAGAACTACCCAGTGACACGAGCCTACCAGACAAGCAAAATAACACTGAAACATGCATGAGAGCATCAGCTGTTCCGGACGGCTGTGTGATCACGCTCTCCGCAGCCGATGTGAGTAAAACCTTTAAACAGGTCAACATTCACAAGGCCGCAAGGCCAGACGGATTACCAGGACGTGTACCCCTGAGCATGCGCTGACTAACTGGCAAGTGTCTTCACTGACATTTTCAACCTCTCCTTGTCTGAGTCTGTAATACCAACATGTTTCAAGCAGACCACCATAGTCCCTGTGCCCAAAAACACTAAGGTAATCTGCCTAAATGACTACCGACCCGTAGCACTCACGTCTGTAGCTATGAAGTGCTTTGAAAGGCTGGTCATGGCTCACAACACCATTATCCCAGAAACCCTAGACCCACTCCAATTCGAATACTTCCCCAACAGATCCACAGATCCACACAATTGCTCGGCCTCCGACCGCAAGGCACTACAGAGGGTAGTGCATATGGCCCAGTACATCACTGGGGCCAAGCTTCCTGCTTTCCAGGACCTCTATACCAGGTGGTGTCAGAGGAAGGCCTGCTACCGCACGGCAAGCGGCACCAAAGCGCTAAGTCTCGGTCCAAGAGGCTTATAAACAGCTTCTACCCCCAAGCCATAAGACTCCTGAACAGCTAATCAAATGGCTACCCAGACTATTTGCATTGCCCCCCTAATACACTGCTGCTACTCTGTTAATATCAATACATAGTCACTTTAATAACTCTACCTACATGTACATATTACCTCAATTACCTCAACACCGGTGCTCCCGCACATTGACTCTGTACCGGTACCCCCAGTATATAGCCTCGCTATTGTTATTTACTGTTGCTCTTTAATTATTTGTTATTCTAATCTCTTTTTTTGTATTTTCTTAAAACTGCATTGTTGGTTAAGGGCTTGTAAGTAAGCATTTCACTGTAAGGTCTACACCTATTGTATTCGGCGCATGTGATAAATACATTATTTGATTTTGATTCAGCATGGTAATGTAAAGTCCAGTTACATCCAGGGCAGGCTACAGACTGTTGTTGTGGGTAAACATATTACAGACTCGTTTCTGACCCCTTGTGGCCTGAGTCATACTACACTATCATAAATAAACACAAAAGAGCCAAAGGAAAGGGGGATACCTAGTCAGTTGTACAACTGAATGCGTTCAACTGAAATGTGTCTTCTGCATTTAACCCAACCCCTCTGAAGCAGAGAGGTGTGGGGGGCTGCCTTAATCAACATCAAGGCTTCGAAGTGCAAGTTTCTTCCTGAAGTGCTTAACTCAGGTTTCCATTTGAGTGCTTCAAATTATATAGCACCATCTTACATGTATTTTTTATGCTAGTGTCTAGATCTCAGTAGATGACAAACTCTTTCTACACACACCTGAACACAGGAAATGTAGACGGAAAGCAAATATAACGTACGTTAGAACCACCGCCGTCAGTCCATACATCAGTTCATGGTCATCTGACAGGAACAATATCAAAACCAGTCTTCTGGTAGGTAAGTTTCCCAAAATTCCAACGTGTTCCATTTCAATCCTGTACCTGGGATTTCTGGGAAACCTGGGCATTTTGGGAAAGTTAAATTTTGCAACCCTACTGGATACTAGTCCCTTGGACTCTCTCATAGACACAAATCTCTATAAATTCAAAATCGTCCCGGTAGATACACACCATCATTAGAATGAGACATAACTGTTTCTGCACACTACAATAGTACATCACTGCCTCATACCCTGAATCTAACCTGCACCATAGACAAAAGACACACTGAAACCTGAATGGATGCTTTAACACACACACACACACACACACACACACACACACATCAATACCAAAGACAACACTCCTACAGAGACACATCTGTTAAACTGCATGGGGTGAACAAATTAGAAAGCAAACATGTTTCGATGTCAGACAATAAGACTTTTTGGGGGAGTATCAAAATAAAAATTAATGATGTTCAGTTTTGAACAAACTGATGTGATGTGGGATTTTATCATTGGGATTCTATTAAACTTAGGCTGCTCAAAAAGTACAGTTCTGTGTTCAACACAAGCTTGGGGAGTGTTTCTTTATTCTCATTAAATATTTGATAGTTGTCCTAGAATCTTCACTCTTATAACTGACATACTACACATTTAAATCCTTGTCTCATTATGTGTCTAGATTTGTACTCACAACAGTGTCAGGTAGGTACATGATGAAAAGAAGGCCTCCGATTGGATAAGCCAGATTGTCCAGTGTGACTTTCCCCTCCATCATTGGCTGGGTGACTTCTTAGGAGCGGGTGGTGGGGTAGGGTGGGGGGCAGTGTACAGAATTGGGTTTCTATGGCATTACCAACGAGTGTTGTTAGGGGTTCATTGCCCATAGCCGCCCATCGAAGCGGAGGAAGAAGCCATTGTCTATAGGTATCCATGGCAATAGTTGCCGGGGTGTTGTCCAAAGCCAAGCCACAGGTTTGGCGGTTGGTTTCAGCACAACATTATAGGAACAGACACAGACATGGGCACTGGATTAGTACTGCCATGGGGCCCAGTGCCTAGCATTCCTCTGCTGTCCGACTGGGGTAAGCAGCTACTAGACTCGGCTCGGCTCCAGTGGCTGAGCCACAATGGCCGCCTCTGATAGCAGGGGTCAACACCTCCGAATGGAAGCCGACCTCCTTAAAACTGAAAACGTTTACTAGGGCAAATGAACATATCTAATAGGCAATATTCCCTTAACATTTCAGAACATATAGCCCCAGAGAACGCTCTCAGTCAGGCTGTTTTGAGATAGACAGCTAGTAGGGATCTTTCTAAACATTTCAGAACGTTTATCCCCAGTGAACGTGTCTCAGTCCCGCTATGCAGAGATGAAGGGTGGAGGTGGATGGTGAGGGAGCAGCTAGTTGAGGTGGAGGGTTTGCTTCATCAACTCATAGGTGAAAAATGTGAGGGCACACAGCAGATGTAGTTGAGAGACAGGCCTCTGTACAGACCCTTCTTCACCCCATACTGACTGTATACATACTCAAGAGTCTTGGTCAGGGTACTGTAGAGGGAGACAAGTGGGAAGACAAAGTTCTGCTTTATTTTACAGTGCTTAGCAGCAATGTATTTATCAATTACATTGTAATATGTTAATTACATGGTAATAAAAGATAAATCAGTTAGAGATGTTTGGAACAGGTTATTCTGCCAGTGCCAGTCTGTTTGGCTGGCTAATTCAGACAGAGACATACACACAGGCTCGGGAATGACATCATCAGACACACAAGCCCTCATTGTATGGAGTAGAACATAGAGTAAGACTGTTGAGTTACTGTGTGAGGAGGTTGTCTAGTAAATCATTACAGAGTATCAGGTGCTGGAGTAATTCCACTGCCATGGTACAGCAGGGTGAACTGTGAAAGGCAGGCCTGGTATGCTGTAGTCTCCTTGAGGACCAACCATGTTCACTCATGACTGCACGGCAAGGCACGACTCAATAATACCCACACTCCACAAAACTCCTATTGCCAAGTGATTTTTCTAAGTATTCAAACAGGGTCCTTTTGCCTTTCAGATCATAATACATTAGATTATATGTGCAGGGGTATATACTTTTTTTTAATAAGAGCCCTGTGTTTGGAGAGGAAGGGTTAAATGGCACCACTTACCGACATTTGTCAGATTCAGGAAGCACCACTCCTAACTGCATCCTTCTCCTGGCAACATCCAGAGGATAGCTGGGAGAGGAGACGGAGAAGAGGAGTACTCTGGACAGGAGACAGAGAAGAGAAGGGGGGAACAGGGAGAGGAGAAGAACAGGTAGAGGAGACGAAGAAGAGGTGAACAGGGAGTGGAGAAGAGAAGAGGGGAACAGGGAGTGGAGAAGAGAAGAGGGGAACAGGGAGTGGAGAAGAGAAGAGGGGAACAGGGAGTGGAGAAGAGAAGAGGGGAACAGGGAGTGGAGAAGAGAAGAGGGGAACAGGGAGTGGAGAAGAGAAGAGGGGAACAGGGAGTGGAGAAGAGAAGAGGGGAACATGTAGAGGAGATGGAGAAGAGAAGGGGGGGAAGAGGGAGAGGAGAAGAGGGGAACAGGGAGAGGCAACAGAGAAGAGGCGAACAGGTAGAGAAGACAGAAGAGGTGAACAGGGAGAGGAGAAGAGGGGAACATGTAGAGGTAGAAGAAAAGTGGGGAACAGGGAGAGGAGAATAGGGTAGGTCTTTAAAACCAATCAATCCATCAGTCAAACACCCAATCAGTCAATCAATCAACCTATGATATGGTCTGTGCGATAGCTCCGGCCACCCCTTCCACAGAGCAGGTTGACGTGGGTCTTCAGCATCAGCACCTCTGGGTTGTCTGAGGATGGAAGTCTTCAACGTGCTGAAGGTAAAGAACAAGAACCCTGGAGGGAGGGAGGGAGGGAGGGAGGGAGGGAGGGAGGGAGGGCAGAGGACAAAACAAATGAGGCCCACAATGAACTGGACAAAAAGTTAGTCACAACACCGTGTGTTTGTGTGTGTTCACCTGCATATGGAGTCATACCTATAAGGGTTGGGATCTGTCCCAGGGATGCCTCCTTCCTTTAAATATAAAAAATAAACACCACCACTGAGCATCCGTTAATGAGAAACACAAACACAGGTAACAGGTTGAATGTGAAACTGAAAGACAAATAAAGGGATAGGTCAGAACAAATAAAATAGCATACCTTTAGGTATATGGTCTGGAAGGCATTTCTGATGCCCGTGTAGAGATGGTGTCCTTTCATCTGGTAAGCCAGACAGGCTCTGATCACATCCAGAGGGTACGTACATATCACTGCTGTCATCCCTGAGCAACAATAACATGGTAAGTTAAAATATACTCAACAACAACTGTTGGCGTTTTGTTGAAACTATTGTTGTGGAAAAATAATCAGGAGTGAGGAAGTATCTTCTCTGCATTATACAAGCCTCCTTTTGTCTTTTCTGGATCCTCCCTCTCCGCCATGAAAGAGGCCCTTTTCACCACTGATCTTCTCTCACCTGCCATAGAACCGACCATGGGCCTGTGGATGTGTCCAGAGACGCCCAGCTGTTAACTAAGGATCTTCTTGTATTTGTCAAAGGCCATGAACTGGATAGCGCCGTAGGGAAATATCCTGACCATCATTGCCTTTATAAAGCCCCAGGTAACCCTCCTTCCTTGGCATGACACGGAGAGTAGCTACCACACCTCGAGGAGAGAGGGAGGGGAGAGAGAGTGAAGGAGAGAAATAAGCAAGAGATAATTGTGTGGAGGGATGTCATAGTTTCGTTTTCGCTGCAACCAGGTGTGAGAACAAGGAAAACCAGTGTCAGATTTCCATGGGAGGGGGGATACATGAGTGACAATGACATACCAACTGACAAAAGACAGACATGTTTACATGTTCAGTAACACTTCCACTGCAGCAGAGTTATCCAGATCGTACCCAGGTCTTTGTTGTGGGGACTGTTGGCTTGCAGTAAGATCTTCACTCTGTCCACAGGAGCGATGGTGTATTTGGCACATCATCCTGCTACACATAAACACACTCAGACAGATACAGACACCCTCAACATGAGCATATCTGGGCTAGACTAAGTAAAATAACCATTAGATTCATCTGAAGAATTATCTGTTGGATGAGAATTTGCTCAACCCAGACCCTAAACACATTAGTTTGGATAAATGCATATTACATCACTTTGGACAGGTCATGGGGTTTCTTTCCATGTTCAACATCTGACTAATAAGACAATCTTAGTTACAGATAGTACAGAGTAATAGCCTCAATATAACTGGCAGATGGATGATGATACACTAACAGTTATAGCAACAGACCTTGACCACCGTCATGTGACTTCTCCAGGCACCATAACTATATTTGTATATAAATAAAAACCTGCACATTCAGTGCCAGTTTCCCTAACCTGTATTAAAGCTGGTATCCAGCCATTTATGCAACAAACAACCAACACGTTTCTTTCCCTCGGACATCATTGCACGCCATTTTGTTTTCCCAGAATTCTGGATGCTCCTCTCCTCCGTTTCATCAACAAAACAAAAACAATTACAAATGCGCTAGGGGTGAACAGTGGTGCTGTTTCATCTTATGCTGACTGGACAGTGGTGCTGTTTCACCTGACGCTGACTGAACAGAGGTGCTGTTTCACCTGATGCTGACTGAACAGCGGTGCTGTTTCATCTTATACTGACTGAACAGTGGTGCTGTTTCACCTGATGCTGACTGAACAGTGGTGCTGTTTCATCTTATGCTGACTGAACAGTGGTGCTGTTTCACCTGACGCTGACCGAACAGAGGTGCTGTTTCACCTGATGCTGACTGAACAGTGGTGCTGTTTCACCTGATGCTGACCGAACAGTGGTGCTGTTTCACCTGATGCTGACCGAACAGTGGTGCTGTTTCACCTGATGCTGACTGAACAGTGGTGCTGTTTCACCTTATGCTGATTGAACAGTGGTGCTGTTTCACCTGACGCTGACTGGACAGTGGTGCTGTTTCACCTGACGCTGACTGGACAGTAGTGCTGTTTCACCTGACGCTGACTGAACAGTGGTGCTGTTTCATCTTATGCTGACTGAACAGTGGTGCTGTTTCACCTGATGCTGACTGGACAGTGGTGCTGTTTCACCTTATGCTGACTGAACAGCGGTGCTGTTTCACCTTATGCTGACTGGACAGTGGTGCTGTTTCACCTGACGCTGACTGAACAGTGGTGCTGTTTCATCTTATGCTGACTGGACAGTGGTGCTGTTTCACCTTATGCTGACTGGACAGTGGTGCTGTTTCACCTTATGCTGACTGGACAGTGGTGCTGTTTCACCTGACGCTGACTGGACAGTGGTGCTGTTTCACCTTATGCTGACTGGACAGTGGTGCTGTTTCACCTGACGCTGACTGCACAGTGGTGCTGTTTCATCTTATGCTGACTGGACAGTGGTGCTGTTTCACCTTATGCTGACTGGACAGTGGTGCTGTTTCACCTGACGCTGACTGGACAGTGGTGCTGTTTCACCTGACGCTGACTGAACAGTGGTGCTGTTTCACCTGATGCTGACTGGACAGTGGTGCTGTTTCACCTGATGCTGACTGGACAGTGGTGCTGTTTCACCTGATGCTGACTGAACAGTGGTGCTGTTTCACCTGACGCTGACTGGAAAGTGGTGCTGTTGCACCTGATGCTGACTGAACAGTGGTGCTGTTTCACCTGATGCTGACTGAACAGAGGTGCTGTTTCACCTGATGCTGACTGGACAGTGGTGCTGTTTCACCTGACGCTGACTGGACAGTGGTGCTGTTTCACCTTATGCTGACTGGACAGTGGTGCTGTTTCACCTTATGCTGACTGGACAGTGGTGCTGTTTCACCTGACGCTGACTGAACAGTGGTGCTGTTTCATCTTATGCTGACTGGACAGTGGTGCTGTTTCATCTTATGCTGACTGGACAGTGGTGCTGTTTCACCTGACGCTGACTGAACAGTGGTGCGGATTTCAGCTTTAAGCTTAGTCCTGGACTAAAATGCACTTTCAGTAAAGAATCTCCATTGAGCAGGCTTTTTAATGCAGGTCCAAGACAAGTCAGCTTAATCTGGGTCTGTGAAACCTACCCACAAACTCATTATACCTATGTCGCTCTGCCAAGGTCTAGACGTTTAAGCTGTCAGAACTCTGTAGACATATACCCATTTCTTCTGGATCTCTGGTGAGGTTTACCCATTCATTTCGATGATAGTAGTCTGTTATTGCCGGATAAATTGCCTGCACACTATGCAGCGCATCAGAACCAGGGTTTGTGTCACTGGATGTGTACTACTGTATGTTCTGTATTGTATTTCTGTATTATCATCACTAGTGAAGTCTGCAGCCGCCCTTACCTCCAGCTACGAAGGAGCGGACAAAGTGATAGTCCCCCTGAGTGTGGTTGGGGATCACAGGACGACCACAGGTGGAGACGGCAGCATCCATTGCCATGATGTGTGAGTTCAATCAGGACCCGAATGCATCCATAACTATGCACAGAAAAAAACACAACAGCTACATGACATTCTCACCCAGCATTAAAAAGGACAACGCTCATCATCAGACCACCAATATAACTTACTAACACTGACATTCTGCCTTGCCTTGAGAGACACATAATGATGTGAGGCATAACGTTGTAAGCTGTTGATCACTGAAACAATGTATAATCAAGACATAGTTTGGTTAGCTGGCTAGTCACGTATCAAAACAAAAAAAGAGCTACTAGTAGCTAGCTGTCATTGAAGTCGAGTTATCGTGCTACCGTTACTAGCAGATTAGCGTTAACTAGTCAACTAGCTACAATTTCCAATCTCTACTATTGAATGGACTGTTCAAACACTGACTCACAGTTCAATCGACTGTTGCTGTACTAATAACTTATATTAGCCATTTTACCCACTGCAAGGTCAACACTGGCAGATGAACAAACGTTGCAAAACGGATCTCGCTAGTGGCGCGTTAGCATTTGCAGGTAGCCTCCATCTCTTCCTGATTCCCCAAAGAAACTTGTCTAGCGGGCACTCGTTGAGACAACCTCACCGAGCGACAATTGTGAGTTCAGTTTCCGGTCACTATTTTTGCGAGAAATGCTTAGCTAAAGAATAGCCAAACGTGATTAGACAAACAGCAATACAAAAAACAACTGGCTACCGGTTAAATGTATGTATGAAGGGTTAAGGCACATGTTTTTATGATCACTAACTGGTGCCCTTCATGTGCACAGATCGAGTGTCGCACTGTCGCATGTGAATAACGTCATTGATAAATAACAAAAATGGCATAATTAAACCATAAATGTGTCAATTAATAATATGTCAACAACTGCCTAAACATTTTATAATTTTCTACATATAGGGTCATATAGTATTTGTGTGGAGCAGGTTAGTGTTTTTAAAGCTGTTATTATTACACAGTTCTAAAATATATTTTTAAAGCTGTTATTATTACACAGTTGTAACCCATACAGAATATGAAGCAAAACATTAGCTTGTTAAAGGTTATCTAGGGTTTGAAGTAGTTTGATAGTAGTTTGTTACCTCTACTCATTAGAGAAAGTAGACAAACGCTCCATTCCAGGTTTTCCCAAAGACCCTTCACTCCAGAGCTGAGTTGACTCGAGACAGTAGGTCGCGTCTGGGAGAGGAGGGAGAGAGGGCTTCCCCGAATGGATTGACACAAGAAGGATTTACGCTTTAAATGGTCTTTTATTCAGTATGGCTATATAGATGTTTGATAAAAACAGTATTGGTAGATTGTGTCAATGTATCAGCGTTGTAAAGAAGAGCTACTAACCAGCCATATTTCCCGAGTGAAACCAATACAATGATCGTCAGTGTCTAACAGGAGTGGAATATTATTAGCGATTCAGACAGTGCAACTGTCTCTCTGGTATGTAAAGTATTTGAGCTGCCTTTTAAAGTCAACGTGTAAATAACATCTAAACCAACAACACGTATGTTATTTGTGACATTCACGAATAGCTTAGTCAGCCATCCAATGCCACTAGTGTCAAATACTCGATATTTTTCCGACATTTGGTCAAGTGCAAGAAAATCTACTCGACGCGGCAAAAAGTGTTGCAAGCTGGTTACAACATTGTCATTACGCTTCCGTCCGAAACTCGTGCAGTAAAAAGTAGGCCGCGAGCCAAGTCCGGTGTTGTGTGGCAGCCTGTAGTTTTTAAAGGGCTTCACTTCTGCCTTTTAACTGTTAAATGGCTTAGCCTAAATATAAAATAAATACCACCGCCAGAAGCAGAAGGAGCGTTTGGAGATTTTAGCATATTGATTAATAATACAAATCTATTATTGATATTGCAATGAATCATTTATTTATAGGAAATGGTTATTGTGTAATCTGTTAACTACATGGTAATAAGCATGTCTCTACTTCACGGATCATTGCTTTGACAAGGTGTTGTGTGTTGTAAACTGTTTAGTCGGCTAAGCCAAATACGGACCGTGTTTGGCACGGCAGGCCCAGCGCCATTCCTTTCGTTAAAGGGACACAGTAGGGAAAACTGCAGTAGCCTAAAGTGGGCTCACAAGGCGAGTTTATTGAACATGATCAGTTGAAAGTGAAAGACGGCTGGTAACTCGACAATCTTCAACACTATACAACTAACCCATATAGTTACACCTGATACCTCATACATGTTCTATTTGCAGGCACACGCTTCATTGCCCGAATGCAACACCATGCAATTCAAGATTTCTAAACATCTGCTACAAATTATACAATTGGGTTCCACTATACCCAGTACATACAAAAAAACGTGTGACCAGGCATGTTTTGTTAGGAAAATAAAAACGTTTTCTCCTTAGTGTTGTCAGTCAAACAGGGATGTGTTTGGGTGTGTTATATAGTGCACTAATAGAGAAACAGACAGTTATTTTAACATATTTTTTATTTTCTTGATCAATTCCCTCCAGATCCTTGCACAGCTTTTCAACATGGTGGGAAAATAACTCAGCATTTGCGTGTCAGTGTAAGCCAGTAATCCAATCTCAAAAAAATTAAGGAAGAGAGAAAAAAAAGTTGAAGTTGGAGCACAGCTGAGAAGAACCATTCACCTGGTTCCCATGCCGACTGCCCCATCTCTGCCCTCTCACATCCTCCGCTATGCCTCCTACTCCCAAACCCCCTAAGAGACAACCCCCACCACAGACAAGGAATGGCTGCAAGGTGATACCCACAACAACAACCACCACCACCGCCAAGAGGCAGATCTCCAACTCCAGCAAGTCCAGAGGAAAAGCCTTTGAGAGCCCACAGTCAACACCAAAACCACCCCGAAGATCCACAACCAGGACCCAGGCCCAGCCGGCCAGAAGCCCAGGGAGGAGTGGGGTTGGCAGGCTTGGCAGTCAGGTCCCGGGGGGGTCCCCTGGTAGGGTTAACCATGCCCCTGTGCATGTAACAGGATCAGTGAGGCTAAGGAGCCGGGGTAATCCTCTGCTCCAGCATGGGGTGGGAGAGGATCCGCCGGGGCGCAGGATGTCCTTACGGGGCATGGGGTGCTCCAAGAAGTTTCCTCCCCTGACGGTAAAGCCTTGCAGGGGAGGGAAGAAAGCCAGGGGGAGGGGAGTGAGGGGAGCAAGGGGTCAGAGATGGAGCGAAAGAGGGATTGAGCAAGGACCTGAGGAGTCTGACCCTGGTAGTATAGACCCTAGTGTGATTGACCAAGAGAAAGAGGTAGTCAGCCATGATAGTGAGGGCCAACCTCTTAACCTAAGGACTGAACTTGAAGACCCTTCCTGTGTTGACCAGCAGGAACCAGGAGTCGGCCATGAATGTGAGGGAAAACCTCTTAACCTGAGGACTGAACTTGATGACCCTTCCTGTATTGACCAGCTGGAGCCAGGAGTCGGCCATGATGGTGAGGGCAAACCTCTTAACCTGAGGACTGATGACTCAGCTAGTGATGGCAAACATGAAGAGTTAGTTGCCCATAATGGTGACGTGGTTGGTACTGACCCACACAATAAGCCTTTCAGCCATAGTGGTGACGGCAACCACTCTGAGCTCAATGACCCCATCAGTGTTGACCAACAACAGGAAAAGCTAGTCAATAATATTAGTGAGGGCAATTCAGGGCAATTCAACCAGAGCCATGAGCTTGGTCACTCTACCAGTGATGAGAGGCAGGAAGTGTCAGTTGTCCCTAAAGGTGAAGACAAAGCCAAGATTAACCTTGGAGCTGAGCAGATTGAGATGGAGCAGAGAGAGAGAGATACTCATGCAAAGGAGCAAAGAGGAGGGGAGAGGTTGGAGAAGGAAGGAAAGGAAGCAGTGGAGAAGGAAGGAGAGGAAGCAATGGAGGAAGGAGAGAAGACGGATGAAGAAAAGAAGAAAGCAGAGGGGGAGGAGAGAGTGGAGATAGCCAAGGGGAAGGAGACTAAGGAAAGAGAGGAGAAAGACGAGAGACTGGAGAAGAGAGAGGTTATCAGCAGACCTCCAGATACAAGCTCCAGTGTATCTGTCTCTCAGCCCCAAAAGCCACCTCTGCAGGATGACGTGTTGATGATGCAATCACCTGTCCATCCCTCACCTGTCTCTGAACCAGCTACCTCAGACCTGGCGTCACCCCCTCTCCCTCATCCTCACCCGACCTCTCCACCTCACCCCACAATGTCACATGACATTAAGGTTCTGAACCAAGGTGCAAAACTAATCCAACCTAACCAAACTGTTGAAATCCATAAATCTTTAAAAGTCCCAACTACTTTCCATATGACATCACAGACGACCTCAGTGCACCCAGTATCACTAAGTCTCTCAGTTGCCTTCCTCAGTGAACCCCACAAGTCCCTGTGTGTAATCCCAGCAAACCCAGCACCCGGTCAGAGCCTAGAGAGCCCTGTCTCTCCAGAGGCTAGACAACTTCTCAGACCAGTGGACGAAGAGACCAAAGAGTCATCCAATCACCTCAATGCAACATTTTCTTCATCATCTGCATCATCATCGTCAGACCTGTACACCAACGCGGAGGTCCCCATCACTGTGTCTGTACCTGACCTGGGTCCATTGTCAAACAACCACAACAACTACCCAGAAGAACCACCATCATCATCATCACTCCCATACACAAAGAAAGACGTCTTCACCACTGGGTCTGAACCAGACAAAGACATTGTATCTGTCTCTGATTGTGACCTAGGTTCTGGTCCAATGACTCACAACAAGTACAACCAAGATGAGCCACAGCCATCACTCCCAAACACAGACACAAGGTCTGAACCAAACACAGGGTCTGAACCAAACACAGATATTGCATCTGTCTCTCTATCTGATCTGGGTTCAGTGCCAAAGACCTCCTCCATCCCTAACCAGGAGAGTTCTAGCTCCAAGTTCTCCTTCTCCTGCAGCTCTGAGAGCACCCAATCCTCCTACTCCTTCGACACTGAATCAGAGACTGGATATGGGGAACCTAGCCCCCCTGGACACCATAGCCTGGACCTGGGACACCTGGACGGGGGCATATCTCTGCCTCGAACCCCACGGATCATCCAGAGGAGGGAGAGGAAGAAGAGGAGTCGGTGTGGAAGGTGTGAGCCGTGCCTAAGGAATATCAACTGTGGCCAGTGTAACTGCTGTCTGAACCGCAGGACTGGACACCAGATCTGTAAACTGAGGAAGTGTATGGAGCTGAGGAAGAGGAGGCCAATGTCACTTCTCACACTAACATCTACTCAGGTAAGGCTTTCTCTAAGGCATAGAGTAAACTTTAGGCTAAAACTGGAAAAGGCTGCTTATTAACTCCTTATAAACCTCATAACGTTTTAACGTTTTATTATTCACTTGTGTATAACCATTATAAGGAGTTTAAAAGCAGACCTTAAGGTAAAATTGACCAAGTCAATTGACCTTTCTTTAGAGAATACTGTACATGCTGAGAAAGTCACCTAACTGCAACTGACCCCAAAACCACAGAGAGTCTAAAGCCAGCTTGTTATTGTCACTACTTCTCTAAGTTGTCATATGCCTGTGGTGATGCTATGCTATTGACTGACTGAGAGGATACGTGAGGCGTAGACTGTTGGTCTGTGACAGTTTATGGTGTGTGTGTGTGTGTGTGTGTGTGTGTGTGTGTGTGCTCTGGGTTCTCCAAAATATGTGGTGAAATGAAGTGGGAGGAGAGAGAGCATGTAAAGGGCTGAGGATAGAAAAGGATGGGGTCAGTTGGAGAGGATAGAATGTTCTGAACGGTGAGATTGCATTGATATACTACTATATGAGAAAGAAAAGGGTACTGTGCTTGACAACTGTGCTCCACAAAGGAGGTGACATAAGGAGAGATTCACGGGTCCCTGCGGCTGTCCTCCACCCACAGGGGCCAAAGAGACCAGGGGCCAAGGGGCCTTACCCCTCCTCTGTCCTCTGCTCTCCACTCTGACCCCATGACAGCATGGAGCCTAATGTTTTGTGTGAGCCAGCCTAATCCACATAGTAAAATCGCAATAAGAGGTCATTCAACTCACATGGATTTAAATTCAACAGCATTTTGGGGTTTATATGATCCCACCCCCATTTTGAGTTAAAACTATTCTGGTCATAGGATTGATTATTATTAGATTTATGACACTAAATGGAGTAAATATCCAATCACATTGTACTCTCAGGGAGTTGATCAAATTTAACTCTACATGCCATTTCACACTTTCAGTGTCGTTTTTAATTCACTCCCATGCCATTTCACACTTTTCTGTATTGTTTTGAATTAACAGCTCCGTCAGAGTACATTTTTACTCTTGCTGTTTGATTTGTAAATCCAACCACTTACAGATTGAAATTGTTTAGAAAAGTGTGTTATTTATCTTTGCATAGCATAAGATCAATAACAATCAATGTACATGCGAAAACACAGATATTGAAACAAACAAATTCTAAAAATCAACCTGTAAGATAGCATTCTGGGAAATACGAGTTAAAAACATTAACACTGTGAATGTAACACTTCTTGCAGTGTACAAAGAAGTGTAAAGAGTGTGTGGATACTCCATACAGATGTAGTATCTTAATTTGATCACCCTGTTGCAGGAGGACTTGTAGTGTATTTGACACCACCCCCAGTTAAAGGGGAAATAAGGCAGCCCAAGAGTTAACACGGGAACTTTATTCACACACAGGGCAATTCAGGTACATGGGGCTGTAGTGGAATGGTAGTGGTTCTGAATGGACAGAAACAGAGGTAATGAATACACAGTACACAATTCAAGGTCACACTTTATTTGGATAGTCCGGATTTTCCATCTGTACTGTAGATGCTCTACAGATGTTCATACTATCAACAAACTATCTGTTGATAAGCAACTGCTTGGCTAAGGTTAGGGTTAGGTTTAGAGTTAGGTTTAAGGTTAGGGTTAGGTTTAGAGTTAGGGTTAAGGTTAGAGTAAGGGTTAGGGCTAGGGTTAGGTTTAGAGTAATGGTTAAATCAAATCAAATCAAATTTTATTGGTCACATACACATGGTTAGCAGATGTTAATGCGAGTATAGCGAAATGTTTGTGCTTCTAGTTCCAACCATGCAGTAATATCTAACAAGTAATCTAACAATTTCACAACAACTATCTTATACACACAAGTGTAAAGGAATGAATAAGAATATGTACATATAAATATATGGATGAGCGATGGCCGAACAACATAGGCAAGATGCAGTAGATGGTATAGAGTACAGTATATACATACATATGAGATGAGTAATGTAGGGTATGTAAACATTATATAAAGTGGCATTGTTTAAAGTGGCTAGTGATACATTTATTACATCCAATTTTTAATTATTAAAGTGGCTAGAGATTTGAGTCTGTATGTTGGCAGCAGCCACTCAATGTTAGTGATGGCTGTTTAACCGTCTGATGGCCTTGAGATAGAAGCTGTTTTTCAGTCTCTCGGTCCCAGCTTTGATGCACCTGTACTGACCTCGCCTTCTGGATGATAGCGGGGTGAACAGGCAGTGGCTCGGATGGTTGTTGTCCTTGATGATCTTTTTGGCCTTCCTGTGACATCGGGTGGTGTAGGTGTCCTGGAGGGCAGGTAGTTTGCCCGCGGTGATGCGTTGTGCAGACCTCACTACCCTCTGGGGAGCCTTGCGGTTGTGGGCGGAGCAGTTGCCATACCAGGCGGTGATACAGCCCGACAGGATGCTCTCGATTATGCATCTGTAAAAGTTTGTGAGTGTTTTTGGTGACAAGTCAAATTTCTTCAGCCTCCTGAGGTTGAAGTGGCGCTGCTGCGCCTTCTTCACCACGCTGTCTGTGTGGGTGGACCATTTCAGTTTGTCCGTGATGTGTACGCCTAGGAACTTAAAACTTTCCACCTTCTCCGCTACTGTCTTGTTGATGTGGATAGGGGGCTGCTCCCTCTACTGTTTCCTGACGTCCACGATCATCTAATTTGTTTTGTTGAAGTTGAGTGTGAGGTTATTTTCCTGACACCACACTCCGAGGGCCCTCACCTCCTCCCTGTAGGCCGTCTCGTCGTTGTTGGTAATCAAGCCTACCACTGTAGTGTTGTCTGCAAACTTGATGATTGAGTTGGAGGCGTGCATGGCCACGCAGTCATGGGTGAACAGGGAGTACAGGAGAGGGCTGAGAACGCACCCTTGTGGGGCCCCAGTGTTGAGGATCAGCGGGGTGGAGATGTTGTTTCCTACCCTCACCGCCTGGGGGCAGCCCGTCAGAAAGTCCAGGACACAGTTGCACAGGGTGGGGTCGAGACCCAGGGTCTCAAGCTTAATGACGCGTTTGGAGGGTACTATGGTGTTAAATGCTGAGCTGTAGTCGATGAACAGCATTCTTACATAGGTATTCCTCTTGTCTAGATGGGTTAGGGCAGTGTGCAGTGTAAAGGCAATTTCATTGTGATCCTTGACTAGTCTCTCAAAACACTTCATGATGACAGAAGTGAGTGCTACTGGGCGATAGTCATTTAGCTCAGTTACCTTAGCTTTCTTAGGAACAGGAACAATGGTGGCCCTCTTGAAGCATGTGGGAACAGCGGACTGGGATAGGGATTGATTGAATATGTCCGTAAACACACCAGCCAGCTGGTCTGCGCATGCTCTGAGGACGCGGCTAGGGATGCCGTCTGGGCTGGCAGCCTTGCGAGGGTTAACACGTTTCAATGTTTTACTCATGTTGGCTGTGGTGAAGGAGAGTCCACAGGTTTTGGTAGCAGGCCGTGTCGGTAGCACTGTATTGTCCTCAAAAAATGTTGTTTATTTTGTCTGGGAGCAAGATATCGAGGTCCGCGACGGGACTGGTTTTATTTTTGTAGTCCGTGATTGACTGTAGACCCTGCCAGATACCCCACGTGTCTGAGCCGTTGAATTGCGACTCTACTTTGTCTCTATACTGACGCTTAGCTTGTTTGATTGCCGTGCGGAGGGAGTAGCTACACTGTTTATATTCGGTCATGTTTCCGGTATCCTTGCCCTGATTAAAAGCAGTGGTTCACACTTTCAGTTTTGTGCGAATCTGCCATCAATCTACGGTTTCTGGTTTGGGAAGGTTTTATTGTCGCCGTGGGTACAACATCACCGATGCACTTGCTAATAAACTCGCTCACCAAATCAGCGTATGCATCAATGTTATTGTGCGACGCTATGCGGAACATATCCCAGTCCATGTGATCGAAGCAATCTTGAAGCGTGGAATCAGATTGGTCGGACCAGCGTTGAACAGACCTGAGCACGGGCGTTTCCTGTTTTAGTTTCTGTCTGTAGGCTGGGAGCAACAAAATGGAGTCGTGGTCAGATTTGCCGAAAGGAGGGCGAGGGAGGGCTTTGTATGCGTCGCGGAAGTTCGAGTAACAATGATCCAGAATTTTTCCAGCCCGGGTCGGGCATTCGATATGCTGATAAAATTTAGGGAGCCTAGTTTTCAGATTAGCTTTGTTAAAATCCCCAGCTACAATAAATGCAGCCTCAGGATATGTGGTTTCCAGTTTACATAGAGTCCAATTGTCACGGTTGTCGTGGGTTAAGGAGGACCAAAACGCAGCAGGAATGTTGATGCTCATCTTGTGTATTTTTTTACAAACTAAGTGAACACCAAAACAACAAAACGAAACGAACTTACGAACAACGAAACAGTCTTGAAAGGCTCACTCGGCAAAACAAGAAACAATCTCCCACAATTACACAGACAAACACACCCAACTAATATAGGACTTCCAATCAAAGGCAACACCAAACAGCTGCCTTCAATTGGAAGTCCACCCCAATTAACTCAACATAGAAACAGATTACCTAGACTAAACATAGAATTACATAAACAAGGAACAGTGCCCAAAAACCCCGGAATACATAAATCAAATGCCCTTTTTAGAAAAACCACCACCCCGAACCACATAAACCAAATACCCTCTGCCACGTCCTGACCAAACTACAATAACAATTAATCCTTATACTGGCCAGGACGTGACACCAATAAAGTTCTTTCAGGGCCGTCAAGGTGTCTGCTTGAGGGGGGATATACACGACTGTGATTATGATCGAAGAGATTTCTCTTGGTAGATAATGCGGTCGGCATTTGATTGTAAGGAATTCTAGGTCAGGTGAACAAAAGGACTTGAGTTCCTGTATGTTGTTATGATCACACCACGACTCGTTAATCATAAGGCATACACCCCCGGCCTTCTTCTTCCCAGATAGATGTTTGTTTCTGTCGGCGCGATACGTGAAGAAACCAGTTGGCTGTACCGACTCTGATAGCGTATCCCGTGTGAGCCATGTTTCCGTGAAACAGAGAATGTTACAATCTCTGATGACTCTCTGGAAGGCAACCCTTGCTCGTATTTCGTCTACCTTGTTGTCAAGAGACTGGACATTGGCGAGTAGTATGCTCTGGAGCAGTGCGCGATGTGCCCGTCTACGGAGCCTGACCAGAAGACCGCTCCGTCTGCCCCTTCTGTGGCGCCGTTGTTTTGGGTCGCCTACTGGGATCCGATCCATTGTCCTGGTGGTGGGCCAAACAGAGGATCCGCTTCGGGAAAGTCATATTCCTGGTCGTAATGTTGGTAAGTTGACGTTGCTCTTATATCCAGTAGTTCTTCCCGGCTGGATGTAATAAGACTTAAGATTTCCTGGGGTAACAATGTAAGAAATAATACATAAAAAAAAAATACTGCATAGTTTCCTAAGAACACGAAGTGAGGCGGCCATCTCTGTAAGGTTAGGGTTAGGTTTAGAGTTAGAGTTAAGGTTAGGGTTAGGTTTAGAGTAAGGGTTAAGGTTAGGATTACATGCTAACAACACAGCTCGCGTTGTGTAAATTTACAGATACCTGTTATTCAGTCATTGCACTCACACTGCTCGCGGGCGTCAGCGAGTGTCTGCGTGGCCAGGCGCAAAAATAGAACTTGGTTCTATTAGTGACGCTCAACACGCTGCAAGTCCTGCCTCTCCCATCTCCTCATTGGTTTTTAGGAGCATATACCCACGTGGGTGATTGAAAGATGAACTGAGGTCCACACTCAGATCATCTTTGTGGTAATGCACTGTAAAGTTGGTTGCCAACCGCCATATAAAGTCCAAAGAAGAAAAAGAAGCCTTAAGGAAGGAGGAGAGATCTGTGGATTAATTGGCGGAGTAGAGGACCTTGTGCAGTTCAGGTAAAATAACAACCCAATGTTTATATCCCAGGTCAAATTAGCTATCAACAGCATAAATAAATGTTTAATGCTTTTTGACCTGTCCCCAAATTAATATAATTGGTTCAGAGTTTGTTTTGAACAAAATCAACTTGCGCGTGAGGGTTTGGTCAGCATGTTAGGTTTAGTAGATAGTTAGTTGAACTGTAGTCTTTAGAGCATCCATGGATGGACTATCCAAATAAAGTGTTGTTACCCAATACAACAACTAATAGCTCACATAGGGCAACAAAGCTATTAACAGAGGAAGGACTGTATAAATGTACTGCATATGCTACCTGCACATATTACGTAACAAAGTAAACACAGACGCGACATACAATTGGCAGTAGTTTCACAACTAACTATGAAGAACAATATACAGATGTTACACAGCTCACTTTGTGCACGCACACCACCTCAGAAGTGCACAGGGATATGGAGGAATCAGTCTGGTTGTGTTGGACAGGGCTGTGGTGAAGGATCTGTACAGGTCTTCACGGATCTATCAGAACCCGATTACCCGAGATCGGATCCCACAACCCTTGGATCCTGGGTCTGTTCCCGGGTCGGATCCCGCTCAGTGGCCACAGCCTTGGATCTATGTGAAAATATGTGAAATACAGGCCGGATCTGAAATTATATTTGAAAAGTTTCTAAACAACACAAACGCAAATGTCACACATTTACATTGTATTATCTTAAATGACTGTCAGGAGTCAGGACCTTTCATCGAATGTGTCAAGAACATTTTGTGACAAACAGCATATTCCCTTTATGAAAACGAGCCACTGAAAAAAATAGGCTACTTGTTGTGGGAGAGGAGAAGGATACAGCGGAAAAGAGTGAGCCCCTAGTCTACTGTATATAAAGTGAGTTTCTGAAACATTGAGTCATTCTTTGCTGATGTGAAGAAGAAACTGAATGGAAGAAGTACAGGGAGGAAAAACCGACCGGCAAATCGTTTGTATTTTTCTTAATTTATGCACATTGTGGATACAGAGGGGAAAAAGGTTGCCTATATTTTGAAGACCTGAGCTATTATATTTAATTGTTTTATTTATTACATTTAGTAGTTTATTCAGGCTATCTAATTTATTAATTTAGCTGTGGCCTATTTAGTTGCCAATTTTGCTATTTAAATTGGGTATTTTCTTTGTTTAAAATAACATTTTGTTAACTAATGTTAAACGACTCAAGTCAACTGTGATATTTGTCAGCATAAAGATGAGTGACTAATTTATGTGCTAATTTCGTGGCTTTCGTTCAAAATAAATAATACATAAATGCAGAGTTAACGACAGATTCTTTCTGATCGTCTTTAATGAAAATAAATGACCTACGTGTGCGGTAGACTGATAGCTTATCCTCAGAAAATATTGTTGAAAGGCTGCCGATTTATTGATTGTGTACGGCATGGATAGGTATAAGAAATATCAGGATAAGTTCTTTCTTCTATTATGAATCTTTTAATAACTCGCCGGACTGTAGGACTAGACAGCCGTGGTGTGGATGACTGTTCTATCAAATAAGCATCCAAACCAATCTCAGGCTGTAGAGGATAATTCTGTAGGCCTAAAGGATTTACAGTGCATTCGTAAAGTATTCAGACCCCTCAGGATCGAGGGTAAGATGAACTGAGCAAAGTACAGAGAGATCCTTGATGAAAACCTGCTCCAGAGCGCTCAGGACCTCAGACTGGAGAAAAAGGTTCACCTTCCAACAGGACAATGACCTTAAGCACACAGCCAAGAGAACAGAGGAGTGGCTTCGGGACAAGTCTCTGAATGTCCTTGAGTGGCTCAGCCAGAGCCCGGACTTGAACCCGATCAAACATCTCTGGAGAGACCTGAAAAACGCTCCCATCCAACCTGACAGAGCTTGAGAGGATCTGTAGAGAAGAATGGGAGAAACTCCCCAAATACAGGTGTGCCAAGCTTGTAGCGTCATACCCAAGAAGACTCGAGGCTGTAATCGCTGCCAAAGGTGCTTCAACAGAGTCCTGAGTAAAGGGTCTGGGATATTTCAGTTTTTTATTTTTAATAGATTTGCAAACATTTCTAAAAAACAGTTTAGGCTTTGTCATTATAGGGAATTGTGTGTAGATTGATGAGGAAAAAAACTATTTAATACATTTTAGAACAAGGCTGTAATGTAACAAAATGTGGAAAAAGTCAAGAGGTCTGATTATCTTCTGAATGCACCGTATCTACGCTTCAACAAATATTAGGCTATTATAATGCTCGCCTGAGGTAGAGTATCTCATGATAAGCTGTAGACCGCACTATTTACCAAGAGAGTTTTCATCTGTATTCTGCGTAGCTGTCTATTTACCACCACAAACCAATGCTGGCCCTAAGACCGCACTCAATGAGCTGTATAAGGCCATAAGCAAACAGGAAAACGCTCACCCAGAGGCGGCGCTCCTAGTAGCCGGAGACTTTAATGCAGGGAAACTTAAATCCATTTTACCTAATTTCTATCAGCGTGTTAAATGTGCAACGAGAGGGAAAAAACACTCTAGACCACCTTTACTCCACACACAGAGACGCCTACAAAACTCTCCCTCGCCCTCCGTTTGGCAAATCTGACCATATCCTCCTGATTCCTGCTTACAAGCAAAAATTAAAGCAGGAAGCACCAGTGACTCGGTCAATAAAGAAGTGGTCAGATGACGCAGATGCTAAGCTGCAGGACTTTTTTGCTAGCACAGACTGTAATATGTTCTGGGATTCTTCCGATGGCATTGAGGAGTACACCACATCAGTCACTGGCTTTATCAATAAGTGCATAGATGACGTCGTCCCCACAGTGACTAAGTACATACCCCAACCAGAAGCCATGGATTACAGGCAACATCTGCACTGAGCTAAAGGCTAGAGCTGCCGCTTTCAAGGAGCGGGACTCTAACCCGGAAGCTTATAAGAAATCCCTATATGCTCTCCGACGAACCATCAAACAGGCAAAGCGTCAATACAGGACTAAGATTGAATCGTACTACATCGGCTCCGACGCTCTTCGAATGTGGCAGGACTTGCAAACTATTACAGACTACAAAGGGAAGCACAGCCGCGAGCTGCCCAGTGACACGAGCCTACCAGATGAGCTGAATTACTTCTATGCTTGCTTTGAAGCAACACTGAAGCATGCATGAGAGCATCAGCTGTTCCAATGTGAGTAAGACCTTTAAACAGGTCAACATTCACAAGGCCGCAGGGCCAGACGGATTACCAGGATGTGTACTCCGAGCATGCGCTGACCAACTGGAAAGTGTCTTCACTGACATTTTACATTTACATTTACATTTTAGTCATTTAGCAGACACTCTTATCCAGAGTGACTTACAGTAGTAAATAAATACATTTCATGCATTTTTTTGATTCAGGTATGCTCGTTATGTTCGCATGCTAACTTGCTGGCTAGAAGGATGGAGTTAGAAGCTGAAGTTAAACGGAGCCTGACCTCAGCAGGAGCAGTTGACTGAAATTAATTAAACTAGCTATAATCTTAACAAAAGATAGGCTACTATAAGTTCTCATAACAAAATAACTTTGCTTTATAAAGAGAGAGAAACCAATCAAAGAGGTTAGTAGTACAGTGGCTCCCAGACTTGGGGTTGGGGATCCTTGTGAGGTCCCCTGAAATGGAAATAGGGTCCCCTGAGAGAATCTTCAATCTTATCAAAAATATGAATAACTTGTTTCTCATCAAATGGGTATAGAAAACAACATTTTAGAGTCAACAAAGGCCTTTTACACTGTTAGAATGCACTTTCATGTCATTATGTGTTGGGACAGCCAGTGGGACTTCAAATTGAGTGAAATACAAAGACAATTTAAATATAAAGACAATTTAATATTATTGTCATGTATATAAAAAATCTATTTTTAAAACTGCTTTACAGAGAGTAGTGAGACAGATAGTGGTGTGACAGACAGTGTGAGGCCAACCAAGGCAGGCTGTGAGGCCGAGGCAGGCTGCAATGCAGGAAGCTGAGTCAGAGAGAGGAACCAAGCAGAGAGAGAAGGTTAGTAGAACAGTGGTTCCCAGACTTGGGGCCCTGAGAGAATCTGTAATATTATCAAACACAATAATAACTTGTTTCTCTTCAAATGGGAATAGAAAAACAGATTTTAGAGTCAACTAAGGGCCTTTTACACTGGTGCACTTTAGCAGCTAACAATACAGAACATTGAATTGCATTGCAGCTCACATGAGATACCAAGAACATGAACATGATTAAAAAGATTTTTCTGGACTTTTCTAGTGTCCAGTCCAAATTAACTATTTTGATAGGGATGACCTGATGTGCATTTTGTCATTTTTTACATTAGGCCTTCCATATAGAACTGCATGAAAATGCAGTCAAACAATACAGTTTTGAAAATGTCATATGTTCTGGTTTATACCGGTGGTTGTTTGTCTTATCTTTACCCACCCAGTGTATGTGTGTGTGTGTACGTGTGTGTGTGTGGGGGGGGGGGGGGGGGGGGGGGGGGGGGGGGTGGTGATCTGCTCTGCCTCTCTCTGACAGTTTAAACTGATGGTTTCACCTTCATAATAACACACTTCCTGGCTGATTTGCAGTACTTATTATAAAGCTTTGTGAAGGTTGTGACAACTTTTACGAACGGATGATTTCAGCCTGAGGATAAGAAACTGGCTGGCTAAAAATGTTCCTAAAGGACATCGATAAGATACGTTCTGTAGAGTGGGATGTGTGTTTGTGTGTGGCACTTTCACATGATGTCACATCTATGCATAGTAAGAGCTTCAGTGCTGAATATATCGCTCCTTCATAGTGTTCAGAGTCGGACAGTTCCCTGTTGCATCACTGTTGAACATGTGTGATTGAAAAAGAGACAGAGTGCCTTCAGTTGAGCGGTTGCAGTGTGTGTGTGTGTGTGTGTGTGTGTGTGTGTGTGTGTGTGAGTGTGTGTGTGTGTGTGTGTGTGTGTGTGTGTGTGTGTGTGTGTGTGTGTGTGTGTATATATATGTATACAGTGCATTCGGAAAGTATTCAGACCCCTTCACCTTTTCCACATTTTGTTACATTACAGCCTCATCAATCTACACACAATACCCCGTAAAGGGGTCAAAAGCAAAAACATTTGAGCAAATTTATAAAAAAAATCAACAATGAAATATCATGTTTACATAAGTATTCAGACCCTTTACTCTTGGGTATGATACTACAAGCTTGGTACACCTGTATTTGGGAAGTTTCTCCCATTCTTCTCTGTAGATCCTCTCAAACTCGGTCAGGTTGGATGGGGAGTGTTGCTGCACAGATATTTTCAGGTCTCTCCAGAGATGTTCAATCGGGTTCAAGTCCGGGCTCTGGTTGGGCCACTCAAGGACATTCAGAGACTTGTCCCGAAGCCACTCCTGCGTTGTCTTGGCTGTGTGTTTAGGTTCATTGTCCTGTTGGAAGGACAATGGGGGGTGGAGGGAGAGAGAGCAAGGGAGGGAGATAGAGGTAAGGAGGTAGAGAGAGGTAGGGAGGGAGAGAGAGAGAGGGAGAGAGGGAGGTAGGGAGAGGTAGGGAGGTAGATAGAGGGAGGTAGGGAGAGGTAGGGAGGTAGATAGGGAGAGGTAGGGAGGTAGATAGAGGGAGGTAGGGAGAGGTAGGGAGGCAGATAGAGGGAGGTAGGGAGGTAGATAGAGGTAGGGAGGTAGATAGAGGGAGGTAGGGAGAGGTAGGGAGGTAGATAGAGGGAGGTAGATAGGGAGAGGTAGGGAGGTAGATAGAGGGAGGTCGGGAGAGGTAGGGAGGTAGATAGAGGTAGGGAGAGGTAGGGAGGTAGGGAGAGGTAGGGAGGTAGATAGAGGGAGGTAGGGAGAGGTAGGGAGGTCGATAGAGGGAGGTAGGGAGAGGTAGGGAGGTAGATAGAGGGAGGTAGGGAGAGGTAGGGAGAGGTAGGAAGGTAGATAGAGGGAGGTAGGGAGAGGTAGGGAGGTAGATAGAGGGAGGTAGGGAGAGGTAGGGAGGTAGATAGAGGGAGGTAGGGAGGTAGATAGAGCGAGGTAGGGAGAGGTAGGGAGGTAGATAGAGGGAGATAGGGAGAGGTAGATAGAGGGAGGTAGGGAGAGGTAGGGAGCTGGATAGAGGGAGGTAGGGAGGTAGATAGAGGGAGGTAGGGAGAGGTAGGGAGCTGGATAGAGGGATGTAGGGAGAGGTAGGGAGTTAGATAGAGGGAGGTAGGGAGAGGTAGGGAGGTAGATAGAGGGAGGTTGGGAGAGGTAGGGAGGGAGGATGATGTGTGTGTTTGATCACATTCCAAACCAGGACAGGCTAAACAGGTGTAGTCACGTTAGTGGCTCTGTTCAATCTGGATTGCTGAAGCGATTGAGCCGACATATGCAGTGTTTACCGTGAGTGCAGTCTCCACTAACATGGGAACATTGCCTTTAAATTTCAATCACGCTGTAATGCTGAACTTCTACGATACAGATTGAATAGAGTCCTAGGTGGAGTAACCACACAACCCATAATTGTGTGAGTGAGTGAGTGAGTGAGTGAGTGAGTGAGTGAGTGAGTAAGCGAGCGAGCGAGCGTGTGTGTGTGTGAGTGTAAATAGCTGGATGTCACTAGGCAGACTAGTCTTGATAATCCAGCCTCCACACCCAGGTAATGAAAGGGCAGTATCACCGTCCCAACTGTCAAACATGTACAGATGTAGGATCTTAAATTGATCACCCTGTAGCAGAACTTTCCTGCAATGCAGGAAATGTACAACTTGTAGTGTATTTGAGATAAAAAATAAAATGTACACTTTGAAATGTTTGACTTGATTAACCCCTACAAAAATGTCCATTAATTATACTCCACATAATAATTCACATTTCCTTTTGCTGCAGGATTATTTTCCTGCCATAGCAAACTGGCTCAAATTAAGATCATACTTACATACCTTATAATGGCATGTCAAAATGGTAGATTTGAAAGTGATATTTTTTCTATTCAACAGCAATTGCATAGTATGTCAAACCATAAAAACACACTATCAACTTGTTGTAACTTGCTTAGGGTTTAGTGGTGTGTACAGTACTGTGGAATGTTGCATTTCTATGGTCAATTAATTTCAACAACAATAAACTCAGCAAAAAAAGAAACAGCCCTTTTTCAGGACCCTGTCTTTCAAAGATAATTAGTAAAAATCTAAATAACTTCACAGATCTTCATTGTAAAGGGTTTAAACAATGTTTCCCAAGCTTGTTTAATGAACCAAAAACAATTCATGAACATGCACCTGTGGAACGGTCGTTAAGATACTAACAGCTTACAGACGGTAGGAAATGAAGGTCACGGCTATGAAATCTTAAGACACTAAAGAGGCCTTTCTACTGACTCTGAAAAACACCAAGAGAAAGATGCCCAGGGTCCCTGCACATGTGCGTGAATGTGCCTTAGGCATGCTGCAAAGAGGCATGAGGACTGCAGATGTGGTCAGGGCAATAAATTGCAATGTCCGTACTGTGAGACGCCTAAGACAGCGCTACAGGGAGACAAGACGGACAGCTGATCATCCTAGCAGTGGCAGACCACGTGTAACAACACCTGCACAGAATCGGTACATGCGAACATCACACCTGCGGGACAGGTACAGGATGGCAACAACAACTGCCCAAGTTACACGAGGAACGCACAATCCCTCAATCAGTGCTCAGACTGTCCGCAATAGGCTGAGAGAGGCTGGACTGAGAGCTTGTAGGTCCTCACCAGACATCACCTGCAACAACGTCGCCTATGGGCACAAACCCACCGTCGCTGGACCAGACAGGACTGGCAAAAAGTGCTCTTCACTGACGAGTTGCGGTTTTGTCTCACCAGGGGTGATGGTCGGATTCGCGTTTATTGTTGAAGGAATGAGCATTACACCGAGGCATGTACTCTGGAGCGGGATCAATTTGGAGATGGAGAGGTCCGTCATGGTCTGGGGCAGTGTGTCACAGCATCATCGGACTGCGCTTGATGTCATTGCAGGCAATCTCATTGCTGTGCGTTACAGGGAAGACATCCTCCTCCCTCATGTGGTACACTTCCTGCAGGCTCATCCTGACATGACCCTCCAGCATGACAATGCCACCAGCCATACTGCTCATTCTGTGCGTGATTTCCTGCAAGACAGGAATGTCAGTGTTCTGCCATGGCCAGCGAAGAGCCCGGATCTCAATTGCATTGAGCACGTCGGGGACCTGTTGGATCGGAGGGTGAGGGCTCGGGCCATTCCCCCCAGAAATGTCCGGGAACTTGCAGGTGCCTTGGTGGAAGAGTGGTGTAACATCTCGCAGCAAGAACTGGCAAATCTGGTGCAGTCCATGAGGAGGAGATGCACTGGCAGCACTTAATGCAGCTGGTGGCCACACCAGATACTGACTGTTACTTTTGACCCCCCCCCCTTGTTCAGAGACACATTATTCCATTTCTGTTAGTCACATGTCTGTGGAACTTGTTCAGTTTATGTCTCAGTTGTTGAATCTTATGTTCATACAAATATTTACACATGTTAAGTTTGCTGAAAATAAACGCAGTTGACAGTGAGAGGACGTTTATTTTTTTGCTAAGTTTAGAATGTTGTAAGATATGTAGTCCTGCTCTGTGTTTTTTAAAGCACTGACAATGATTTGCTTGAATCCACAGTTTTTGTTTCTAAATGTTTACTTGTTGAAGAGATTACATAGTAAAGTATAGGTAGGTAACCTCTATCCCAGGCCTTTTACTACAGCCTAATGGGTAGACTGCTGCCTACAGCTGCTGTAGTGATTGTGACTGTATAAATTGAGGTATTTTCCTTGCTGTGGTGGCGGAAAGGGAACGAAAGGAATGACAGAAGGAGAGGTAAAATACTTTAATCTCCCCTCTCTCTCCTCCCTCTCCTCGTTCCTTACCTCTCTCCTCCCTCTCCTTTCTACTCTCCTTCCTCTCCTCTCCTCTCAACTCTCCTCTCTCTCCTCTCCCCTGTCTTCTCTCCTCCCTCCTCTCTCCTTACTCCTCTCCTCTCCTCTCTCCTTCCTCTCTTCTTCCCTCTCTCCTCCGTCTCCGTCTCCTATCCCTTCTCTCCTCTCTCCTCCCTCTCATCTCTCTTCTCCTCCCCCTCCTCTCCTCCCTCTCCTCTCTCTTCTCCTCCCCTTCATCTCCCCATCCTCTCCTCCTCCTCCTCTCCTCCCCCTCTTTTCCCCTCTCTCTGCCCTCTCCTCCCCTCCTCTCCCCTCTCCTCTATCCTCCCTCCCTCTCCTCTCTCTCCTCCCCCTCATCTCCTCCCTCTCCTCTCTCTTCTCCTCCCCCTCCTCACCTCCCCCTCCTCTCTCTTCTCCTCCCCCTCCTCTCCTCCCTCTCCTCTCTCTTCTCCTCCCCCTCCTCACTACCCTCTCCTCTCTGTTCTCCTCCCCCTCCTCACCTCCCCCTCCTCTCTCTTCTCCTCCCCCTCCTCTCCTCCCTCTCCTCTCTCTTCTCCTCCCCCTCCTCACTACCCTCTCCTCTCTGTTCTCCTCCCCATCCTCTCCTCCCTCTCCTCTCTCTTCTCCTCTCCCTTCTCTTTCTTCTCCTCCCTCTCCTCTCCTCCCTGTCCTCTCTCTTCTCTTCCTCCTCCTCTCCTCCCTCCTCTATCGTCTCCTCTCCTCCTCCCTCTCCTCTCTCTTCTCCTCCCCCTCCTCTCCTCTCTTTTCTCCTCCCCCTCCTCTCCTCCCTCTCTCTCTCTCTCTCTCTCTCTTTCTCCTCTCTCTCTCTCCTCTCTCTCTTTCTCCTCTCTCTTTCTCCTCTCTCTTTCTCCTCTCTCTCTCTCCATCAGCTATACCACTACTACTGAACCCATTGGCCCTTCCAATGGCTCATCTTGAATAGAATTGTGTTAAAGTTTCAATGAGACAAATCCTGACCTGCAACATATTCTGCTATAAAAACTAGTTATAAATTCCTTCTAAGAATCTTCAGGTATAAAAGAGGATGGTTCCTCTCCATCATCTCTTTCTCTCTCTTTCCTTCTCTCTTTTGCTCTCAATTTCAATTAAATTATCTATCTCGCTCTCTCTCTCTTTCTGTCATAGGGATAGGGTGTAGTCACAGTCTTTGCTATTGCCCATCTTATGTAAATGCTGAAGCTGTGAGGCTATTGTTGTTGTATTGGGAGATCATGAAGGTTTCTCTGTGAGTGTGAGGGGGCAGTCTGGCTGAGTGCTCAAAGACACATACTACACACACACACACACACACACACACACACACACACACACTTATTTCCCTGTCCTTCGCCTGCGTGGAGGTGGTGGAGGTAGTAGGAGTGTGTGTGAATTGTGAAATGTTAGAGATATTGTGAGCCTCAACACTCCAGCCAGTGTGTGTGTGTCCGTGTGTGTATATAAAGGCCTATACTATATCATGTATAACAGCTAAAAGTAACAGCTAGTAGTAATAGCAGCAGTAGTAACAGCTAGCAGTAACACCTAGTAGTAACACCTAGTAGTAACAGCTAGTAGTAACACCTAGTAGTAACACCTAGTAGTAACACCTAGTAGTAACAGCTAGTAGTAACACCTAGTAGTAACAGCTAGTAGTAACACCTAGTAGTAACACCTAGTAGTAACACCTAGTAGTAACAGCTAGTAGTAACACCTAGTAGTAACACCTAGTAGTAACAGCTAGTAGTAACACCTAGTAGTAACAGCTAGTAGTAACACCTAATAGCAACAACTAGCAGTAACACCTAGTAGTAACACCTAGTAGTAACACCTAGTAGTAACACCTAGTAGTAACAGCTAGTAGTAACACCTAGTAGTAACAGCTAGTAGTAACACCTAGTAGTAACACCTAGTAGTAACACCTAGTAGTAACAGCTAGTAGTAACACCTAGTAGTAACACCTAGTAGTAACAGCTAGTAGTAACACCAAGTAGTAACACCTAGTAGTAACACCTAGTAGTAACACCTAGTAGTAACAGCTAGTAGTAACAGCTAGTAGTAACACCTAGTAGTAACACCTAGTAGTAACAGCTAGTAGTAACACCTAGTAGTAACACCTAGTAGTAACACCTAGTAGTAACAGCTAGTAGTAACACCTAGTAGTAACAGCTAGTAGTAACACCTAGTAGTAACACCTAGTAGTAACAGCTAGTAGTAACAGCTAGTAGTAACACCTAGTAGTAACAGCTAGTAGTAACACCTAGTAGTAACAGCTAGTAGTAACACCTAGCAGTAACAGCTAGTAGTAACAGCTAGTAGTAACAGCTAGTAGTAACACCTAGCAGTAACAGCTAGTAGTAATAGCTAGTAGTAACAACTAGTAGTAACAGATAGCAGTAACACCTAGTAGTAACACCTAGTAGTAACAGCTAGTAGTAACACCTAGTAGTAACACCTAGTAGTAACAGCTAGTAGTAACACCTAATAGTAACAGCTAGCAGTAACAGCTAGTAGTAACACCTAGTAGTAACAGCTAGTAGTAACAGCTAGCAGTAACACCTAGTAGTAACAGCTAGTAGTAACAGCTAGCAGTAACACCTAGTAGTAACACCTAGCAGTAACAGCTAGTAGTAACAGCTAGTAGTAACAGCTAGCAGTAACACCTAGTAGTAACACCTAGCAGTAACAGCTAGTAGTAACAGCTAGCAGTAACACCTAGTAGTAACACCTAGCAGTAACACCTAGTAGTAACACCTAGTAGTAACAGCTAGCAGTAACAGCTAGCAGTAACACCTAGTAGTAACACCTAGCAGTAACAGCTAGTAGTAACAGCTAGTAGTAACAGCTAGCAGTAACACCTAGTAGTAACACCTAGTAGTAACAGCTAGCAGTAACAGCTAGCAGTAACACCTAGTAACAGCTAGCAGTAACCCCTAGTAGTAACAGCTAGTAGTAACAGCTAGTAGTAACACCTAGCAGTAACAGCTAGTAGTAACAGCTAGTAGTAACAGCTAGCAGTAACACCTAGTAGTAACACCTAGTAGTAACAGCTAGCAGTAACAGCTAGCAGTAACACCTAGTAGTAACACCTAGCAGTAACAGCTAGTAGTAACAGCTAGTAGTAACAGCTAGCAGTAACACCTAGTAGTAACACCTAGCAGTAACACCTAGTAGTAACACCTAGTAGTAACAGCTAGTAGTAACAGCTAGTAGTAACACCTAGCAGTAACAGCTAGTAGTAACAGCTAGCAGTAACACCTAGTAGTAACACCTAGCAGTAACAGCTAGTAGTAACAGCTAGTAGTAACAGCTAGTAGTAACAGCTAGCAGTAACAGCTAGCAGTAACACCTAGTAACAGCTAGCAGTAACCCCTAGTAGTAACAGCTAGTAGTAACAGCTAGTAGTAACACCTAGCAGTAACAGCTAGTAGTAACAGCTAGTAGTAACACCTAGCAGTAACAGCTAGTAGTAATAGCTAGCAGTAACACCTAGTAGTAACAACTAGTAGTAACAGATAGCAGTAACACCTAGTAGTAACACCTAGTAGTAACACCTAATAGTAACAGCTAGTAGTAACACCTAGTAGTAACAGCTAGTAGTAACACCTAGTAGTAACACCTAGTAGTAACAGCTAGTAGTAACACCTAGTAGTAACAGCTAGCAGTAACAGCTAGTAGTAACACCTAGTAGTAACACCTAGTAGTAACACCTAGTAGTAACACCTAGTAGTAACAGCTAGTAGTAACACCTAGTAGTAACACCTAGTAGTAACAGCTAGCAGTAACAGCTAGTAGTAACACCTAGTAGTAACAGCTAGCAGTAACAGCTAGCAGTAACACCTAGTAGTAACACCTAGTAGTAACACCTAGCAGTAACAGCTAGTAGTAACAGCTAGTAGTAACAGCTAGCAGTAACAGCTAGTAGTAACACCTAGTAGTAACACCTAGTAGTAACAGCTAGTAGTAACACCTAGTAGTAACAGCTAGTAGTAACACCTAGTAGTAACAGCTAGCAGTAACAGCTAGTAGTAACACCTAGTAGTAACACCTAGTAGTAACAGCTAGTAGTAACACCTTGTAGTAACAGCTAGTAGTAACACCTAGTAGTAACACCTAGTAGTAACAGCTAGCAGTAACAGCTAGTAGTAACACCTAGTAGTAACACCTAGTAGTAACACCTAGCAGTAACAGCTAGTAGTAACAGCTAGTAGTAACAGCTAGCAGTAACACCTAGTAGTAACACCTGGTAGTAACAGCTAGTAGTAACAGCTAGCAGTAACACCTAGTAGTAACACCTAGCAGTAACAGCTAGTAGTAACAGCTAGCAGTAACACCTAGTAGTAACAGCTAGCAGTAACACCTAGTAGTAACACCTAGCAGTAACAGCTAGTAGTAACACCTAATAGTAACAGCTAGCAGTAACAGCTAGTAGTAACACCTAGTAGTAACAGCTAGCAGTAACAGCTAGTAGTAACAGCTAGTAGTAACAGCTAGCAGTAACACCTAGTAGTAACACCTAGTAGTAACACCTAGCAGTAACAGCTAGTAGTAACAGCTAGTAGTAACAGCTAGCAGTAACACCTAGTAGTAACACCTGGTAGTAACAGCTAGTAGTAACAGCTAGCAGTAACACCTAGTAGTAACACCTAGCAGTAACAGCTAGTAGTAACAGCTAGCAGTAACACCTAGTAGTAACAGCTAGCAGTAACACCTAGTAGTAACACCTAGCAGTAACAGCTAGTAGTAACACCTAATAGTAACAGCTAGCAGTAACAGCTAGTAGTAACACCTAGTAGTAACAGCTAGCAGTAACAGCTAGTAGTAACAGCTAGTAGTAACAGCTAGTAGTAACAGCTAGCAGTAACACCTAGTAGTAACACCTAGCAGTAACAGCTAGTAGTAACAGCTAGTAGTAACAGCTAGCAGTAACACCTAGTAGTAACACCTAGTAGTAACAGCTAGTAGTAACAGCTAGCAGTAACACCTAGTAACAGCTAGCAGTAACCCCTAGTAGTAACAGCTAGCAGTAACAGCTAGTAGTAACAGCTAGCAGTAACCCCTAGTAGTAACAGCTAGCAGTAACACCTAGTAGTAACAGCTAGCAGTAACACCTAGTAACAGCTAGCAGTAACCCCTAGTAGTAACAGCTAGCAGTAACAGCTAGTAGTAACAGCTAGTAGTAACAGCTAGTAGTAACACCTAGTAGTAACACCTAGCAGTAACAGCTAGTAGTAACAGCTAGTAGTAACAGCTAGCAGTACCAGCTAGTAGTAACACCTAGTAACAGCTAGTAGTAACACCTAGTAGTAACACCTAGTAGTAACAGATAGTAGTAACACCTAGTAACAGCTAGTAGTGACACCTAATAGTAACAGCTAGTAGTAACAGCTAGTAGTAACACCTAATAGTAACAGCTAATAGCAACAGCTAGCAGTAACACCTAGTAGTAACAGCTAGTAGTAACACCTAATAGTAACAGCTAGTAGTAACAGCTAGCAGTAACAGCTAGTAGTAACACCTAATAGCAACAGCTAGCAGTAACACCTAGTAGTAACAGCTAGCAGTAACACCTAGCAGTAATAGCTAGTAGTAACAGCTAGCAGTAACACCTAATAGTAACAGCTAGCAGTAACAGCTAGCAGTAACACCTAGTAGTAACACCTAGCAGTAATAGCTAGTAATAACAGCTAGTAGTAACAGCTAGTAGTAACACCTAATAGTAAAAGCTAGTAGTAACACCTAGCAGTAACACCTAATAGTAACAGCTAGCAGTAACACCTAGTAGTAACAGCTAGCAGTAACACCAAACACATGACAACTCAAAAACATACTCAAAAGGCAAAGCCTTATAACAGTTCCACCCAAAACAAGCTGCCATTTATGGTTAAAAAAATTTACTCTGCAAAAAAGGCTGAGGCCACCATGGCATTAGCTATCGCTGAACACTGTTCCATGCTGGCATGTGATCACATTGGAGAAGCATGTAGAGCTGCTTTCTCAGACTCCACTGCTGCTACCCACTTCAAAATGCACAGGACAAAGTGCACAGAAATGATTAATGGTGTTCTAGCACCATACTTTGTGAAAAAGTTGGTCGCAGATGTGGGTGACCAGCGTTTCAGCCTCCTCCTCAATGAGTCCACAGATGTAGGTGTTTCTAAGTACCTGGGGGTTGTGATAAGGTACTTTAGTGACACCAAGCAGACAATTGTATCAACATTTCTGGGGCTTGTTGAGTTGGAAGGAGGAGATGCCAAATCTATAGCCCGTGCTGTTGTGGCTTTCCTCGAGAAGTGTTGTCTTAAAAAAGAGAAACTCCTGGGGATAGGGACTGACAATGCCTCTGTTATGACGGAGATTAACAATGGGGTCCATAAAGTGCTGAAGGAGGAGAATGGCCTCAAATATCTGGTTCATATTATTTGCTATGTGTGCCACTCTGCAGCTTGCTCATTTGTAGTTCTAAACATATTTAGGGTGTTTTTTACTCACTTTATGTCCCTCGCACGACGTTATTCCTCTCTCCTACAGCGTCCATCACAATTACATGCACATGGCCAATTATGCAAATTAGGCAATGACGTCATTTAGCGACGTCTAGCGACTTTTAGGACAGCCAATAGCTACTTTCCTTACTGAGTAGTTGGCAACACTTGTAGTAACACCTAGTAGTAACAGCTAGTAGTAACACCTAGTAGTAACACCTAGTAGTAACAGCTAGTAGTAACAGCTAGCAGTAACACCTAGTAGTAACAGCTAGCAGTAACACCTAGTAGTAATAGCTAGCAGTAACACCTAGTAGTAACAGCTAGTAGTAACACCTAGTAGTAACAGCTAGTAGTAACAGCTAGTAGTAATAGCTAGCAGTAACACCTAGTAGTAATAGCTAGTAGTAATAGCTAGCAGTAAACAGCTAGTAGTAACAGCTAGCAGTACCACCTAGTAGTAATAGCTAGTAGTAACAGCTAGCAGTAACACCTAGTAGTAATAGCTAGCAGTAACAGCAGCAGCAGTGCAGTTAGTGGAGCTGCAGCTCTTGGTTTTGCTCCAGAAAAAAACTCTGGGGTGTTCAGGTCAGGAAATGTCTCTTTTATTTCAGTTGGTGGTGATTTGGCTCCCGTCCATCTTCCATTACAGGAGATGTATCTGCCTCTACACTGAGCCAGGTTTAATGTCTTGGTTTACATACAGCTAGAGAGCTTGGTAATGTAACCATTAAGGGTGAAAGAAACAGAACTGACCTTAGATCAGTGGCAGGCAACTTAATCTAACTCCAGGTCGGTGTTTTCATCTAATCTGTGTTAATTTGCATGGCCAGCTAGGCTCCAGCTTTGGTAGCATGGTTTCTGTGCCAGGCAGTCTATGTAAGGATCTAGGGCTAGGCAATGGGAGGTTCAACTAGTTGTATGTACTGCAGTGGCGGCTGGTGGCACTTTACATGGGGAGGACGGGCTCATAGTAAAGACTGGAACGGAATCAATGGAATGGTCTCAAACACATCAAACACTTGGTTTAAATGTTTTTGATACCATTCCATTCACTCCAATCCATCCATTATTATGAGCCGTTCTCCAAATACCAGCCTACTCTGATGTGGAGGGAGTAATAGTTTGGAACGCTTGAACCAGGTCTAATGTAATTTTGTATTTTGTCGTTTTTATTAGGAGCCCCATTAGCTGACGCCGTAACGCTAGCTAATCTTTCTGGGGTCCAAGACCAATTAACAAGATATTACTAACAACCACAATCAAGACTTCACAAACATTCAACAAGTAGACAATACAGATAATTAAAATACCTGATGTACTGTAGTCATACCCATGACGATGGTAATAATCATGTGAAATCCCTCTCCATATTTCCCTCATTTAGTTTTAATTTACAATTTGTCCACTTGTTTGATTGGGGCTCAAAATTGTTTCCCTTTGCAATGAACTGGAAGTAATTCGGAATAAGCCCAAAACTGTGAGCTTGGTCAGTTTCTAAGCTAAACTTTCATTCCCTCAAAAGTCCAGGCTACTTTACATCTGTGTGTGTGTGTGTGTGTGTGTGTGTGTGTGTGTGTGTGTGTGTGTGTGTGTGTGTGTGTGTGTGTGTGTGTGTGTGTGTGTGTGTGTGTGTGTGAGCATGGGTGCATGAGTTCATGTGAGTGTGTTCTGAGCGGTTCTGTGCAAATGTTTTTAGTCACGAGGGAAGCTTTGAAGCCGTGCTTGATTTGCCTTGGTGAATAGAAATGAGAAATTGTCCCTTTGCCCCAAAATACAAAACTTCACTCTGATTCAAACCATCAGACGATAGCCATCTGGAAACAGACAGGTGCAGTTCAAGCATCAAACTCACAGATAAAGTTAAGAATATGTAAATCTCCCTTCATAATCTTCTTTTCCGTTGCTTGCTATCCATTAATGGGATCGTTATCCTTGTGAGGCCCCCTATTGAGTTAGGCTACGTGTTAGTGAAATAAAATAAAATCTGGGATCTAGCTATCTCTACTGTTATATCTCCCTTCTCTCCCTTTCCCATGTCTGATCTCTCCTCTGTGTACATAGTGTGTGTGTGTGTGTGTGTGTGTGTGTGTGTGTGTGTGTGTGTGTGTGTGTGTGTGTGTGTGTGTGTGTGTGTGTGTGTGTGTGTGTGTGTGTATGTGTGTGTGTGTGTGTGTGTCTGCCTTCCTGTGTCCATGCATGTGTTTGTGTTTGCCAGCACTCAGGCCTCTCTTTCCCTGACTCAGCATGTTAGATTTACGCAAGCTTGAGGCAAGCTGCTTCCTGTGAGAGGGAGGTGGGCCCCCAGGCTGCGGTATACACACAGGCAGGCAGGGACCGGTGTGTTTCTGTGTGTCTGTGTGTGTGTGGAGATTGATTTATTATGAAGCTCTCACATATCTGTGGTGTGTGTGGTAATGTGTATGTGCTCTCAGGCATCAGTATGTGTGCATGTGTACCATCCAGCCAGGGTCTCTGATACCCACTAGACAGTTAGAGAGGAGAGACTGAGACATGTGAGCTAATGTACCATCCAGCCAGGGTCTCTGATACCCACTAGAGAGTTAGACCCTTTTCACATTATGACAGATTCTCTAGAGGTTTTGATAGAATACCCTCGGCTATAGCTGTTTCAATAATGTATATTCTTACGAACTTGCTCCGTCTCCAGCGTTACCTCCGGAGTTAGCTCTCGACACGCGCCCGACAGTTGCCCCCCTCCAGGCAGGGCAGTGTAAACCCAATTGTCTCGTTGAGCCAACACTCTTACAGTAAAAATGGTAATAGCAGAGCAATGATTTTGTAACAGCTGAAATGTAGAGGCATTTTTCAAATATTTGAGACTTATGTTATTGAGTTTTTACCTGAAATGCAGTACCATTCGGTTACATTCTGAAATTGCCAGCTGCACTGACCCACGAAGAACTATGGAAGGCCATCCCCAGCACCTGAAGAAATGTACAAGGTCGATAGTAGATCATACAAAAAGGATATATTTTTCCTGATCTCTTTCCTGATCTGGTAGGCTAACCTAACCAACTGAAGACGCTTGTTGTAGGGTATGCTGTAAAAAAGGGTTTTATATGGGCTATTGTGGGACCAGTATTTTTTTCTAATCAGATGTTTTTTGTTTTTTACTCCTAGAAAAACTCCTGGCCCTAGGGAGGATGAAACTGCAGCAATCTTGTACTTGTTCATATGAATTATAAATGAAAACAATTACGGGGTGGTCCTTTACTCAGACAAAAAGACAACAACTGCCATTGGACAATAGAACTTATAACAGGGCAGAGCTTGCTTTATGTGGAGTTGCATCCTGTAGGCCTTTGCACCGGTAATTAAAAGGTTATTCATACAGTATGTCATCATTATTTTGTTGATTGATTAATTCCTGTCAATAATGATTTATTAAAAAAGGCCTAGGATGCCACCTGAAGTTTGAATATAAACCAAATTTGATCACATTCACATTTTCTCAGAACACTAATAAATGGGCCTATATTAGGCTATGAATACATGACTTTACCGCTTGGTTTCCCTTGACCAGGCCCAGATGGGATCAGAAGAGATCTAGGCTACCTGCAGCTTGTTATGTGCTGCAGTTGATCAGACAGATTCATGTGCATAAGTTGACAAATCATGAGGCATTTCAATGTATTTATTTTTTGGGGTGGCGGGTATGAGCTTCCATATAAAACAGCTCGTTGCTTGTCACAGCTCGCCAGTGAATTCACTCATACTCTGAGTGTTCAAAACATTATGAACACCTTCTCTTTCCATAACACAGACTGCCCAGGTAAAAGTTATGATCCCTTATTGATGTCACTTGTTAAATCCACTTCAATCAGTGTAGATGAAGGGGAGGAGACAGGTTTAAGAAGTATTTTCAAGCCTTGAGACAATTGAGACATGGATTGTGTATGTGCCATTCAGAGGGTAATTGGGCAAGACAAAAGATTGAAGTGCCTTTGAACGGGGTATGGTAGCAGGTGCCATGGAGCACCGGTTTATGTCAAGAACCGCAACGCTGCTGGGTTTTTCTATGCTCAGCAGTTTCCTCTGTGTATCAGGAATGGTCCACCACTCAAAGGACATCCAGCCAACTTGACACAACTGTGGGAAATATTGGAGTCAACCTGGGCCAGCATCCCTGTAGAATGCTTTCGACACCTTGTCCATGGCCTGACGAATTGAGGCAGTTCTGAGAACAATAGGAGTTTCAACTCAATATTAGGAAGGAGGAAGGTTCTTAATGTTTTGTCCACTCTGTATATTATACCCAGGTTTTCAGTTACAATTTGCTTTTACCACATGGCCAAATGATTTGTATGATATTGATAAAAATGAAGCCCGACTTGTTGCAATGTTGTAAGGTAGGTCTACTGTACCTTTATATTCGTATGAGAGTGGTAGTAGGCCTCGTTCATTTTTGATAGCCTAACATTACTTGATGAAGACATGCTGTTAGCAACTCTGTGTTTTTGTCTTTAAGCTGAAATGTATAGAGTGTAGCCTACAGATGAGACAATAACACCTTTAATCTCTACACATGCTTGTGAACTGTTGCATGATTCAAGACTGTAATGTGGTTTGGTTCTGTTATTCAAACGTGTATATGTTTAAGATGAAAGTCTCTTGCGTAGTTGAAGCATGCTGGCTAGTGGCTATACTGTGATACAGTATTTCATAGGGATATTTACAGTAAATGTCCGTTGCCAAGTACTGAACCCTCTCGCGGCACATGACGCTCTGTTGCTAATGTGATTTGAAAAGTGAATGTACATACAGTGCATTTGCAGACCCCTTGACTTTTTCCACATTTTGTTACATTACAGCCTCATCAATCTACACACAATACCCCGTAATGACAAAGCAAAAACAGGTTAGAATTTTTTTTTGCAAATGTATACATTTACAAACATTTTAATATCACATTTACATAAGTATTCAGACCCTTTACTCAGTACTGTGTTGAAGCACCTTTGGCAGGGATTACAGCCTCGAGTCTTCTTGAGTATGACGCTACAAGCTTGGCGTACATGTATTTGGGGAGTTTCTCCCATTCTTCTTTACAGATCCTCTCAAGCTCTGTCAGGTTGGATGGGGAGCATCGCTGCACAGCTATTTTCAGGTCTCTCCAGAGATGTTCGATCGGGTTCAAGTCCGGGCTCTGGTTGGGCTACTCAAGGACATTCAGAGACTTGTCCCGAAGCCACTCCTGTGTTGTCTTGCCTGTGTGCTTAGGGTCGTTGTCCTGTTGGAAGGTGAACCTTCGCCCCAGTCTGAGGTCCTGAGCGCTCTGGAGCAGGTTTTCATCAACGATCTCTTTGCTCTGTTCATCTTTCCCTGATCTTGACTAGTCTCCCAGTCCCTGCCGCTGAAAAACATCCCCACAGCATGATTCTGCCACCACCGTGCTTCCCCGTAGGGATGGTGCCAAGTTTCCTCCAGACGTGATGCTTGGCATTCAGGCCAAAGAATTTTGAGTTCTTTAGTTGCCTGTTGGCAAACTCCAAGTGGGCTGTCATGTGCCTTTTACAGAGGAGTGGCTTACGTTTGGCCACTCTACCATAAAGGCCTGATTGGTGGACTGCTGCAGAGATGGTTGTCCTTCTGGAAGGTTCTCCCATCTCCACAGAGGAACTCTTGAGCTCTGTCAGAGTGACCATCGGGTTCTTGTTCTCCTCCCTGACCAAGGCCCTTCTCCCCCGATTGCCTGATTGCTCAGTTTGGCCGAGCGGCCAGCTCCAGTAAGAGTCTTGGTGTTTCCAAACTTCTTCCATTTAAAAATGATGGAGGCCACTGTGTTCTTGGGGATCTTTAATGCTGAAGAAATGTTTTGGTACACTTCCCCAGATCTGTGCATCGACACAATCCTGTCTCTGAGCTCTACGGACAATTCCTTTGACCTCATGGCTTGGTTTTTACTCTGACATGTACTGTCAACTGTGGGACCTTATATAGACAGGTGTGACTTTCCAAATCATGTCCAATAAATTGAATTTACCACAGGTGGACTCCAATCAAGTTGTAGAAACATCTCAAAGATGGTCAATGGAAACAGGATGCACCTGAGCTCAATTTCGAGTCTCACAGCAAAGGGTCTGAATACCTATATAAATAATGTATTTTTGTTTTTTATTTGTAATAAATGTACAAACATTTCTAAAAACCTGTTTTCGCTTTGCCATTATGGGTTATTGTGTGTAGATTGTTGAGAGAAAAAAAGGATTGAATCTATTTTAGAATAAGGCTGTAATGTAACAAAATGTGGGAAAAGTCTTGGGGTCTGAATACTTTCCAAATGCATTGTATTATGTCAATTGAAATGTTGTCGCGCTGCCTCTCCTTCAACTTTCATCAATGAGAATAGGGGAGGAGAGCCTGAAACATGTCCAGCTTTGCTATAATGAATGGATCAATTAACCAATCAATTAAGCGATCAATTAAGCAATCCACCAATTAATGGCACTTTTCACAAATGACTCAGAATGTGTCTGCAACTGTGTATTTATGATGTAATCTGTCCGTAGAGGGTGTGTAGGTTGTTAAGGCGTCAGCATGCTTCAGTTCAGCTGGTGGCTAGCTGAACTCAACTAGGTGAGTAAAAGACCTTCGCTTGAAAAACGAGAAAGAAGCATCAATAGTACTGTTTGTACGTTTTAAGATGCCGTAGCCAGTATAAAGTTCCTCAAAATAGTCAGAATTCATCTAAGATAACTCAAGAAATCTGTAATGCATTTTGACATTTTTAACGATGAGATCTTAGTCGCTCAATTTTACATCTAACTAAGATGTTTGGTGCAACTTGCGAAAATGTGTCGTCTCTCATTTAATTGCAACAAATACTTTTTTTAGAGAATCCCTACTGTTGACTAATCACCGATGAATGGGCGTAGACTTTGGCAAACAGCTTTAGCTTGCCTCCAGAAAATTTGCCTTGTGACCTAACAGCTGAAAAAACCCTTTGAAGTCCAAAATGAACAAAAACGTCACAAAATGTCGTCATAATATATGCACTTTTCCAAACTGTTTCGACTGGGAAGGATGACATGAGTAACAACTAACCTACTCAGCCAACACATCTGAGAGAGAGAGAAAGAGAAACAGAGTGCCAAGTTTATTAGACAGACAGAAACCCAGAGAGAGGGTTTGGCTGTGACTAGGTCTTTTTCCCACTGTAGCATTTCAGTTGAATTCTGTAGTTACTATGTAGTATGATCTGTCCCATGGACGTTCTGTAGTTACTATGTAGTAGGATCTGTCCCATGGACGTTCTGTAGTTACTATGTAGTAGGATCTGTCCCATGGACGTTCTGTAGTTACTATGTAGTAGGATCTGTCCCATGGACGTTCTGTAGTTACTATGTAGTAGGATCTGTCCCATGGACGTTCTGTAGTTACTATGTAGTATGATCTGTCCCATGGACGTTCTGTAGTTACTATGTAGTAGGATCTGTCCCATGGACGTTCTGTAGTTACTATGTAGTAGGATCTGTCCCATGGACGTTCTGTAGTTACTATGTAGTAGGATCTGTCCCATGGACGTTCTGTAGTTACTATGTAGTAGGATCTGTCCCATGGACGTTCTGTAGTTACTATGTAGTAGGATCTGTCCCATGGACGTTCTGTAGTTACTATGTAGTATGATCTGTCCCATTGACGTTCTGTAGTTACTATGTAGTAGGATCTGTCCCATGGACGTTCTGTAGTTACTATGTAGTAGGATCTGTCCCATGGACGTTCTGTAGTTACTATGTTGTAGGATCTGTCCCATGGACGTTCTGTAGTTACTATGTAGTGGGATCTGTCCCATGGACGTTCTGTAGTTACTATGTAGTATGATCTGTCCCATGGACGTTCTGTAGTTACTATGTAGTATGATCTGTCCATGGACGTTCTGTAGTTACTATGTAGTAGGATCTGTCCCATGGACGTTCTGTAGTTACTATGTAGTAGGATCTGTCCCATGGACGTTCTGTAGTTACTATGTAGTAGGATCTGTCCCATGGACGTTCTGTAGTTACTATGTAGTAGGATCTGTCCCATGGACGTTCTGTAGTTACTATGTAGTAGGATCTGTCCCATGGACGTTCTGTAGTTACTATGTAGTAGGATCTGTCCCATGGACGTTCTGTAGTTACTATGTAGTAGGATCTGTCCCATGGACGTTCTGTAGTTACTATGTAGTAGGATCTGTCCCATGGACGTTCTGTAGTTACTATGTAGTAGGATCTGTCCCATGGACGTTCTGTAGTTACTATGTAGTAGGATCTGTCCCATGGACGTTCTGTAGTTACTATGTAGTAGGATCTGTCCCATGGACGTTCTGTAGTTACTATGTAGTAGGATCTGTCCCATGGACGTTCTGTAGTTACTATGTAGTAGGATCTGTCCCATGGACGTTCTGTAGTTACTATGTAGTAGGATCTGTCCCATGGACGTTCTGTAGTTACTATGTAGTAGGATCTGTCCCATGGACGTTCTGTAGTTACTATGTAGTAGGATCTGTCCCATGGACGTTCTGTAGTTACTATGTAGTAGGATCTGTCCCATGGACGTTCTGTAGTTACTATGTAGTAGGATCTGTCCCATGGACGTTCTGTAGTTACTATGTAGTAGGATCTGTCCCATGGACGTTCTGTAGTTACTATGTAGTAGGATCTGTCCCATGGACGTTCTGTAGTTACTATGTAGTAGGATCTGTCCCATGGACGTTCTGTAGTTACTATGTAGTAGGATCTGTCCCATGGACGTTCTGTAGTTACTATGTAGTAGGATCTGTCCCATGGACGTTCTGTATGAGCCAATGTCTTGTGTTCATCCTCTACATGGGCTTTTCTGCCTCACTGCCTTTTGTGCAGAATTAAGGCCTTCACTTTACCTCACGCCTGGTGTCTCAGGGTTAATTTGCAGTTTTAGGATGTGTGTGTGTGTGTGTGTGTGTGTGTGTGTGTGTGTGTGTGTGTGTGTGTGTGTGTGTGTGTGTGTGTGTGTGTGTGTGTGTGTGTGTGTGTGTGTGTGTGTGTGTGTGTGAGTAGTAGTTAAAGTCGTCCATACCCTCAAAGGCTTCAGACTTTATGAAATGGATCTTCAGCTGTAGGCTACATGTCATTGTGACTGTAAAGGTCTGAGTATTGGTGAACATCTGAGAAAGCATTAGGCTATATGTTGTAGTGGTAACCAGTCCAACCTGTTGCAGATTATCTGACTTGGGCTTGTGCAGGCTGGTGTTGTCAGAAGGTTTTGCAATGTATAACTAGTAAGATCCATGGGGAAAAAGACAGTTAGTGTAACCAGATGGCAGTTGATAGGTGTGTGTGATGCATAGTAAACGTGACTAGAAAACAACATGACCTGTTTTGAACACACACAGTCGGGCACTAGACTTAAATAGACAAACCTGTCCAACTAGCTCAGACTGCTCTGATTAGTCACCACACACCCACCCACCCACACACACACACACACACACACACACACACACACACACACACACACACACACACACACACACACACACACACTCTCTGACAATAAAGCATATTTTAATGTTATTTTATGAACTGTTAAAGTAGAATTATGATTCTTATGAAAAGGAGAACAATAGTCTGTTAAACACTGACATATCGTAGTTGTACTTGCGATGTTGTCCTTTTAATTCATTGGTTTATCCATCACGAGAAGTATCCGTGTGTGTTTGTGCTTGGCATGCTGCCTGTTGCTAGCGGCTGTTATGAATACACTGATCAGCTGTTGTCTTAGTACCTGAGCTATGCCACACACACACTCATACAAACACACACACACAAACACACACACACACAACACACACAGGGTTGGCTGGCTGAGGTGTCAGAGTGGTAGAGGGAGGCTGCCTGAGTTTGTTCCCCTGTCCTGGTATGGCCTCCGCCATGCCGACACCACATGGTCGTCTTTAGAGAGGAGAGAGGGAGGATAGAAGGGGCTGAGAAAGTGAGGGGAAAGGAAGAGAAGTTTCTGGGAGAGAATGAAAGAGAGAAAAGGGGAGGATCTGAGTGAGAGAGAAACATATGTTTCCCATGCCAATAAAACCCCTTAAATTGAAATTGAACTTGAAAAGAAGAGAGAGATGGATAGAAATGAGAGAGAGAGATTGCTTTGGCAATGTAAACATGTGTTTCCCATGCCAATTGAATTGAATTGAGAGAGAGAGAGAGAGAGAGAGAGAGAAAGAGAGAGACAGTGGCAGAATACCTGACCACTGTGACTGACCCAAACTTAAGGAAAACTTTGACTATGTACAGACTCAGTGAGCATAGCCTTGCTATTGAGAAAGGCCGCTGTAGGCAGACCTGGCTCTCAGGAGAAGACAGGCTATGTGCACACTGCCCAAAAATTAGGTGGAAACTGAGCTGCACTTCCCAATCTTCATTCAGCCAAATGTATGACCATATTAAATTACACAGATCCACAAACAATTAGAAAACAAACCCAATTTTGATAAACTCCCATATCTACTGGGTGAAATACCACAGTGTTCCATCACAGCAGCAAGACTGGTGACCTGTTGCCACAAGAAAAGGTCAACCAGTGAAGAACAAACACCATTGTAAATACAACCCATATTTATGTTAATTTATTTTCCCTTTTGCACTTTAACTATTTGCACATCGCTACAACACTTTATATAGACATACTATGACATTTGAAATGTCTTTATTCTTTTGGAACTTTTGGAACTTCTATGAATAAAAATCTCTTTCTACACGTGAGAACTTTTTGTATTTTTCTTGTCTTCAAATCCCTGCCAAAAGTGAGGTGAACTAAGCGCTTCCAAATATGGAGTTGCAGGTCATGTTTGCGCATATCTCTCCTATGTGCAAATCTTTATGGCAGTCATTTTACTTAAGGCCCTCGATTTACAAATACAAATCAAAAGGTGTTTGTTTGTGGATAGTGAATTGCATTTGTGGAAAGTGAGTTACATTTGTGGATTGGTGATTTACATTTGTGGATTGGTGATTTACTTTTGTGGAAAGTGATTTACATTTGTGGATTGGCGATTTACATTTGTGAAAAGTGATTTACATTTGTGGATTGGTGATTTACATTTGTGGTAAAGTGATTTATATTTGTGGATTTGTGATTTACATTTGCGAATACATGTGGCATAATATTGATCTCATATAGGCCCTCTGGTAAAATGTGCCACTAATCCTGTAGACCAGGAAGTAGAGAGTTGCAGGAGCTGAACCACGGTGTGCTGCTGCTACACTTCTAGAATTGAAGTCAACCACCTGACTGTGTTTTGGCGTTTCACACTGCTGGGTCATGTTCATTATGCAACACATTATGATACGCAACAGAAAACACCTGAAAACATTTTGCAATGGAAAACAAAAATGAGGGTTCATTGTACAAGTGCAGCTGGTCCCTACTTGTTTCAGTCCGTTTTCTTCCGTATGGTGCCTAATGAACACGAACAAGCATGAAAAATGTGTTATGGTTTAGGGTGGATTAGATTCTGTCATGTTATGGTTTAGGGTGGATTAGATTCTGTCATGTTATGGTTTAGGGTGGGATATGCTTAACACCCCGGCCATCCTACAATCTAAGATAGATGCCCTCAATCTTACACAAATTATCAAGGAACCTACTAGGTACAACCCTAAATCCGTAAATATGGGCACCCTCATAGATATCATCCTGACCAACTTGCCCTCTAAATACACCTCTGCTGTCTTCAACCAGGATCTCAGCGATCACTGCCTCATTGCCTGCGTCCGTAATGGGTCCGTGGTCAAATGACCACCCCTCATCACTGTTCAACGCTCCCTAAAACACTTCAGCGAGGAGGCCTTTCTAATCGACCTGGCCCGGGTATCCTGGAAGGATATTGACCTCATCCCATCTGTTCACTGTGATTACTATTATTTGACCATGCTGGTCATTTATGAACATTTGAACATCTTGGCCAAGTTCTGTTATAATCTCCACCCGACACAGCCAGAAGAGGACTGACCACCCCTCATAGCCTGGTTCCTCTCTAGGTTTCTTCCTAGGTTTTTGCCTTTCTAGGGAGTTTTTCCTAGCCACCGTGCTTCTACACCTGCATTGCTTGCTGTTTGTGTTTTTAGGCTGGGTTTCTGTACAACACTTTGATATTTCAGCTCATGTAAGAAGGGCTATATAAATACATTTGATTTGATTGAAATTTGATTTGATTAGTAGAGGATGCCTGTTTGTTCTGTAAAAGTGCTTTCCTCACCATCTTAAATAAGCATGCCCCATTCAAAAAATGTAGAACTAAGAACAGATATAGCCTTGGTTCACTCCAGACTTGACTGCCCTTCACCAGCACAAAAACATCCTGTGGCGCACTGCATTAGCATTGAATAGCCCCCGCGATATGCAACTTTTCAGGGAAGTCAGGAACCAATATACACAGTCAGTTAGGAAAGCTAAGGTTAGCTTTTTCAAACAGAAATTTGTATCCTGTAGCACTGATTCCAAAACGTTTTGGGACACTGTGAAGTCCATGGAGAATAAGAGCACCTCCTCCCAGCTGCTCACTGCACAGAGGCTTGGAAACACTGTCACCACGATAAATCTACGATAATCGAGAATTTCAATAAGCATTTTTCTATGGCTGGCCATGCTTTCCACCTGGCTACCCTTACCTCGGCCAACAGCTCTGCACCCCCGGCAGCAACTTGCCCAAGTCCCCCCCCCTCCCCCCGCTTCTCCTTCACCAAAATCCAGATAGCTGATGTTCTGAAAGAGCTGCAAAATCTGGACCCCTACAAATCAGCTGGGCTAGACAATCTGGACCCTCTCTTTCTAAAATTATCCGCCGAAATTGTTGCAACCCTTATTACTAGTCTGTTCAATTTCTCTTTCGTATCGTCTGAGATCCCTAAAGATTGGAAAGCTGCCACGGTCATCCCGCTCTTCAAAGGTGGTGACACTCTAGACACAAACTGTTACAGACCTATATCCATCCTGCTCTGCCTTTCTAAAGTCTTCGAAAGCCAAGTTAACAAACAGATCACTGACCATTTCAAATCCCACCGTACCTTCTCCACTATGCAATCTGGTTTCCGAGCTGGTCATGGGTGCACCACAGCCACGCTCAAGGTCCTAAACGACATCATAACCGCCATCGATAAGAGACATTACTGTGCAGCCGTATTCATCGACCTGGTCAAGGCTTTCGACTCTGTCAATCACCACATTCTTATTGGCAGACTCGACAGCCTTGGTTTCTCAAATGATTGTCTCGACTGGTTTACCAACTACTTCTCTGATTGAGTTCAGTGTGTCAAATCGGAGGGCCTGTTGTCCGGACCTCTGGCAGTCTCTATGGGTGTGCTACAGGGTTCAATTCTCGGGCCGACTCTCTTCTCTGTATACATCAATGATGTTGCTCTTGCTGTTGGTGATTCTCTGATCCACCTCTACGCAGATGACACCATTCTGTATACTTCTGGCCCCTCTTTGGACACTGTGTTAACTAACCTCCAGACGAGCTTCAATGCCATACAACTCTCCTTCCGTGGCCTCCAACTGCTCTTAAACGCAGGTAAAACTAAATGCATGATATTCAATCGATCACTGCCTGCACCTGCTCGCCCGTCCAGCATCACTACTCTGGACGGCTCTGACTTAGAATACGTGGACAACTACAAATACCTGGGTGTCTGGTTAGACTGCAAACTCTCCTTCCAGACTCACATTAAGCATCTCCAATCCAAAATGAAATCTAGAATCGGCTTCCTATATCGCAACAAAGCATCCTTCACTCATGCTGCCAAACACACCCTTGAAAAACTGACCATCCTACTGATCCTCGACTTCGGTGATGTCATCTATAAAATAGCCTCCAACACTCTACTCAACAAACTGGATGCAGCCTATCACAGTGCCATCCGTTTTGTCACCAAAGCCACATACACTACCCACCATTGCGACCTGTACGCTCTTGTTGGTTGGCCCTCGCTTCATACTCGTCGCCAAACCCACTGGCTACAGGTTATCTACAAGTCTCTGCTAGGTAAAGCCCCGCCTTATCTCAGCTCACTGGTCACCATAGCAGCACCCACTCGTAGCACGCGCTCCAGCAGGTATATCTCACTGGTCACCTCCAAAGCCAATTCCTCCTTTGGTCGTCTTTCCTTCCAGTTCTCTGCTGCCAATGACTGGAACGAACTGCAAAAATCTCTGAAGCTGGAGACTCATATCTCCCTCAATAGCTTTAAGCACCAGCTGTCAGAGCAGCTCACAGATCACAGCACCTGTACATAGCCCATCTGTAAACAGCCCATCTATCTACCTACCTCATCTCCATACTGTATTTATTTATTTACCTTGCTCCTTTGCACCCCACTCTCTACTTGAACATTCATCTTCTGCACTTCTACCATTCCAGTGTTTAATTGCTATATTGTAATTACTTCGCCACCATTGCCTATTTATTGCCTTAACTTACCTCATTTGCACTCACTGTATATAGACTTTTTGTTTTATTTTGTTCTACTGTATTTTTGACTGTATGTTTTGTTTATTCCATGTGTAACTCTGTGTTGTTGTATGTGTCGAATTGCTATGCTTTATCTTGGCTAGGTCGCAGTTGCAAATGAGAACTTGTTCTCAACTGGCCTACCTGGTTAAATAAAGGTGAAATAAAAAAATAAAATAAAAAAAATAAAAATCGATAAGAGACAGTACTGTGCAGCCGTCTTCATCGACCTGGCCAAGGCTTTCGACTCTGTCAATCACCACATTCTTATCGGCAGACTCAATAGCCTTGGTTTCTCAAATGACTGCAAAGCCTGGTTCACCAACTACTTCTCAGATAGAGTTCAGTGTGTCAAATCGGAGGGCCTGTTGTCCGGACCTCTGGCAGTCTCTATGGGGGTGCCACAGGGTTTAATTCTCGGGCCAACTCTTTTCTCTGTATATGTCAATGATGTCTCTCTTGCTGCTGGTAATTCTCTGATCCACCTCTATGCAGACGACACCATTCTGTATACATCTGGTCCTTCTCTGGACACTGTGTTAACTAACCTCCAAACAAGCTTCAATGCCATACAACACTCCTTCCGTGGCCTCCAACTGCTCTTAAATGCTAGTAAAACTAAATGCATGCTCTTCAACCGATTGCTGCCCGCACCCGCCCGCCCGACTAGCATCACTACTCTGGACGGTTCTACAAATACCTAGGTGTCTGGTTAGACTGGTTAGACAGACTCACATTAAGCATCTCCAATTCAAAATAAAATCTAGAATCGGCTTCCTATTTCGCAACAAAGCCTCCTTCACTCATGCTGCCAAACATACCGTCTTAAAACTGACTATTCTACCGATCCTTGACTTCGGCGATGTCATTTACAAAACAGCCTCCAACACTCTACTCAGCAAATGGGATGTAGTCTATCACAGTGCCATCTGTTTTGTCACCAAAGCCCCATATGCTACCCACCACTACGACCTGTAACTAGAGTTGGCTGGCCCTCGCTACATATTCGTCGCCAAACCCACTGGCTCCAGGTTAACCAAAAGTCTTTGCTAGGTAAAGCCCTGCCTTATCTCAGCTCACTCGTCACCATAGCAACACCCACCCGTAGCACGCGCTCCAGCAGGTATATTTCACTGGTCATCCCCAAAGCCAACACCTAATTTGGCTGCCTTTCCTTCCAGTTCTCTGCTGCCAATGACTGGAACGATTTGCAAAAATCACTGAAGCTGGAGACTTATATCTCCCTCACTAACTTTAAGCATCAGCTGTCGGAGCAGCTTACCGATCACTGCACCTGTACACAGCCCATCTGTAAATAGCCCACCCAACTACCTCATCCCCATATTGTTATTTATTTATTTTTGCTCTTTTGCACCCCAGTATCTCTACCTGCACATCATCATCTGAACATCTATCACTCGTGTTAATGCTAAATTGTAATTACTTCGCTACTATGGCCTATTTATTGCCTTACCTCCCTAATCTTACTACATTTGCACACACTCTACATAGATTTTTCTATTGTGTTATTGACTGTACGTTTGTTTATCCCATGTCTAACTCTGTGTTGTTGTTTTCGTCATACTGCTTTGCTTTATCTTGGCCAGGTCGCAGTTGTAAATGAGAACTTGTTCTCAACTGGCCAACCTGGCAAAATCAATGTGAAATAAAATTAAAACATTTGAAAAGGGTGGATTAGATTCTGTCATGTTATGGTTTAGGGTGGATTAGATTCTGTCACGTTATGGTTTAGGGTGGATTCTGTCATGTTATGGTTTAGGGTGGATTATTTTCTGTCACGTTATGGTTTAGGGTGGATTCTGTCATGTTATGGTTTAGGGTGGATTAGATTCTGTAATGTTATGGTTTAGGGTGGATTAGACTCTGTCACGTTATGGTTTAGGGTGGATTCTGTCATGTTATGGTTTAGGGTGGATTATATTCTGTCATGTTATGGTTTAGGGTGGATTAGATTCTGTCATGTTATGGTTTAGGGTGGATTAGATTCTGTCATGTTATGGTTTAGGGTGGATTATGTCATGTTATGGTTTAGGGTGGATTAGATTCTGTCATGTTATGGTTTAGGGTGGATTAGATTTTGTCATGTTATGGTTTAGGGTGGATTAGATTCGGTCATGTTATGGTTTAGGGTGGATTAGATTCTGTTATGGTTTAGGGTGGATTAGATTCTGTCATGTTATGGTTTAGGGTGGATTAGATTCTGTCATGTTATGGTTTAGGGTGGATTAGATTCTGTCATGTTATGGTTCAAGGTGGATTAGATTCTGTCATGTTATGGTTTAGGGTGGATTAGATTCTGTCATGTTATTGTTTAGGGTGGATTATATTCTGTCATGTTATGGTTTAGGGTGGATTATATTCTGTCATGTTATGGTTCAGGGTGGATTATATTCTGTCATGTTATGGTTTAGGGTGGATTATATTCTGTCATGTTATGGTTCAGGGTGGATTATATTCTGTCATGTTATGGTTTAGGGTGGATTCTGTCATGTTATGGTTTAGGGTGGATTAGATTCTGTCACGTTATGGTTTAGGGTGGATTCTGTCATGTTTTGGTTTAGGGTGGATTACATTCTGTCATGTTATGGTTTAGGGTGGATTAGATTCTGTCACGTTATGGTTTAGGGTGGATTATGTCATGTTATGGTTTAGGGTGGATTAGATTCTGTCATGTTATGGTTTAGGGTGGATTCTGTCATGTTATGGTTTAGGGTGGATTAGATTCTGTCATGTTATGGTTTAGGGTGGATTAGATTCTGTCACGTTATGGTTTAGGGTGGATTAGATTCTGTCATGTTATGGTTTAGGGTGGATTAGATTCTGTCATGTTATGGTTTAGGGTGGATTATGTCATGTTATGGTTTAGGGTGGATTAGATTCTGTCATGTTATGGTTTAGGGTGGATTAAATTCTGTCATGTTATGGTTTAGGGTGGATTAGATTCTGTCATGTTATGGTTTAGGGTGGATTAGATTCTGTCATGTTATGGTTTAGGGTGGATTAGATTTTGTCATGTTATGGTTTAGGGTGGATTAGATTCGGTCATGTTATGGTTTAGGGTGGATTAGATTCTGTTATGGTTTAGGGTGGATTAGATTCTGTCATGTTATGGTTTAGGGTGGATTAGATTCTGTCATGTTATGGTTTAGGGTGGATTAGATTCTGTCATGTTATGGTTCAAGGTGGATTAGATTCTGTCATGTTATGGTTTAGGGTGGATTAGATTCTGTCATGTTATTGTTTAGGGTGGATTATATTCTGTCATGTTATGGTTTAGGGTGGATTATATTCTGTCATGTTATGGTTCAGGGTGGATTATATTCTGTCATGTTATGGTTTAGGGTGGATTATATTCTGTCATGTTATGGTTCAGGGTGGATTATATTCTGTCATGTTATGGTTTAGGGTGGATTCTGTCATGTTATGGTTCAGGGTGGATTAGATTCTGTCACGTTATGGTTTAGGGTGGATTCTGTCATGTTTTGGTTTAGGGTGGATTACATTCTGTCATGTTATGGTTTAGGGTGGATTAGATTCTGTCACGTTATGGTTTAGGGTGGATTATGTCATGTTATGGTTTAGGGTGGATTAGATTCTGTCATGTTATGGTTTAGGGTGGATTCTGTCATGTTATGGTTTAGGGTGGATTAGATTCTGTCATGTTATGGTTTAGGGTGGATTAGATTCTGTCACGTTATGGTTTAGGGTGGATTAGATTCTGTCATGTTATGGTTTAGGGTGGATTAGATTCTGTCATGTTATGGTTTAGGGTGGATTATGTCATGTTATGGTTTAGGGTGGATTATATTCTGTGATGTTATGGTTTAGGGTGGATTAGATTCTGTCATGTTATAGTTTAGGGTGGATAATATTCTGTCATGTTATTGTTTAGGGTGGATTATATTCTGTCATGTTATGGTTTAGGGTGGATTATATTCTGTCATGTTATGGTTCAGGGTGGATTATATTCTGTCATGTTATTGTTTAGGGTGGATTCTGTCATGTTTTGTGTATATTGGTTGGAGAAGTAACAGTTTAGAGAAATCACAGCCAGAAATCACAGTTTAGATAATATCTTTCTGTATCGTTATAAAACAAATACTTTGAATTGTTTTTTTTTAACAAAGACGCTTTCTCACAGCTTTATGATAAAGAGTTCATAAAAAGCAAGCATAAGGAGACTACAGAGGCTAGGACAAGTGTTTGCAGTTTGAACTGATATCAGGTGACTTGGAGGAATCGTTGGAGCTATGACTGATGCTAGACAGACAGGATTGTGCTTTGCATTACAGTCAGGGTTCATTAAGATGCAAAACAATTAATCCAGGGATATGTACTTGTCTCTCATGCGATGTCATCTCAGGGTAATTAGATTTTCTGTCTAACGCTGATCCTTTCCACCGCCATATGAATAGAATACATGCATTAGGCGTTATTTCATTAATAAAGTATTCCATCATGTTGTATTAGCCATTTATAAACAGCTCTTTAAATAACTTGTTTCCCACACCCAGTGTGTGAATGGCATTTAAAGGGTTAATAACACAGCCAGACCCAGCTCAGACCTGTCTGTCCTCAGCTCCAGTCCGATGCGTGTAGAATGTCCGGTCCACAGTTTGCGTGTTTCTCCATGTGTAGGGGCTAGGGTAAAAGCCTACATAGCAGCTTCTTTGTTTAGGAGGGACTAGGCATGGGAGATCATTTACAAGCCGCTAACGCCCTCACCCCATTGGCTGACGGGGCTCAGTCTGCGTCTGCGAGAGGCATGCAGTGTGAGCGTGTGTCTGTGTGTGTGTCTGTGTGTTTATGTGTGTGTATGTGTGCGTGTCTGTGGCAGCAGCAACTGTTCTCTACACAGCGTCTGTCTTGCAGGCAGACAGGCAGGCAGGCAGCCTCTCTCTGCTCTGGTGATGGTAGTAGAGAGCTCAGCTCTCCTCTCAGAGACTGAGGCAGTAGTAGTCAGCTATACTTCTATCTAGAGGCTAAGGGGAGCAAAGCAAATCAAGATGGCCACCGGTACCTTGTAGGAATATAATGCTACCTAAACTGGAGGCTCTGTC